>NW_022060163.1:0-118363 GCF_007364275.1 Archocentrus centrarchus
AAGAATTCTAAGAATTATCACACACAGGAAGAATTCTACCAACACATTGAGAATTCTAAGCTTCTAAGAATTGTCACAACAAAGGAAGAATTCTACCAACACATTGAGAATTCTAAGCTCAAAACCAGTATTAAAAGATTACATTCAGAATTGTGAGAACAATGTATTAATTCTAGCAGTGCACTGAGAGTTCTAATATCAAAGCTAGTATTAAAGAAAGATCAAATTAAGAATTGTCACAACAAAGGAAGAATTCTACCAACACACTGAGAATTCTAAGCTCAAAGCCAGTATTCAAAGATCATATTCAGAATTGTGAGAACAATGTCTTAATTCTAGCAGTGCACTGAGACTTTTAATATCAAAGCTAGTATTAAAGAAAGATCAAATTAAGAATTTTCACAACAAAGAAAGAATTCTACCAACACATTGAGAATTCTAAGGTTCTAAGAATATTCTAAGAATTGTCACAACAAAGGAAGAATTCTACAACACATTGAGAATTCTAAGCTTCTAAGAATTCTAAGAATTATCACAACACAGGAAGAATTCTACCAACACATTGAGAATTCTAAGCTTCTAAGAATTGTCACAACAAAGGAAGAATTCTACCAACACACTGAGAATTCTAAGCTCAAAGCCAGTATTCAAAGATCATATTCAGAATTGTGAGAAACAATGTCTTAATTCTAGCAGTGCACTGAGACTTTTAATATCAAGCTACTATTAAAGAAAGATCAAAATAAGAATTGTCACAACAAAGGAAGAATTCTACCAACTCACTGAGAATTCTAAGCTTCTAAGAATTGTCACAACAAAAGAAGAATTCTACCAACACACTGACAATTCTAAGGTTCTAAGAATATTCTAAGAATTGTCACAATAAGGGAAGAATTCTACCAACACACTGAGAATTCTAAACTCAAAGCCAGCATTCAAAAATCATATTCAGGAGACTATGCTGTAGTCACGCGAGACTTTGTGAATCTCGGCAGTATCGTTAATGGCGGCGTGACTCTATCAGCAAACATTTGCGTGATTAGCCTTTTTTTTTTTTCGCCAATTTATAACTAGACAGGCTTAAAACCAAAAAATATAGGTAGTTTCTTTGCCTAACTTAAATTATTTTCAACAATCTGGAGGACGGTGAAGAGGACCTGGATAGTTTGCTGCGGTACATCGACGGGTGTTTTGAGCGAGTCGTCATGGGGAAAACAGACAAGACGCCGACTCCCTCCACCAGCAAAGCAACGCCGTCACAAAAAGAAGCCGCCCAGCAGATTCCCCAGAGGCAATTTCGCCACCCACCACCAATATTGGTGACATTCTGGAGTCCATTAATAACAAATTGTCCAGCTTTGACGGCCCGCTTGGCCCTGGTTGAAATCCTTCACAAGGAGTTTCAGGCCCTGCGGAGTCAGTCGAGTTCAGCCAGCATCAGGTGGAAACACTGGCTGCTGAAAACGCTGTCCTCAGAGAGTCGGTGAATTCCCTCACCGAGGGAAACGACCCGGCTCTCAGAAGAAATAAGAAAATTAAAGAATCGATTATCGAGCTTCAGGCCCGCAGCATGAGAGAAAATATTGTGTTTTCAGGTATCCCGGAGAAGGCAGAGGAGGACCCGGAGGCTACAGTGAAGGAATTTATCCAAACTCACCTGAAGCTCCCGGAGGACGCCGTGAAGACCATCGCCTTCCATAGAGTCCACCGCCTGGGAGGGAAGCGACCCGGAGCACGCAGACCCAGACCGATCGTGGCCAAATTCGAACACTTCAAAGAAAAAGAGCTGGTGAAGAGCCGCGGCCGGGAGCTGAGAGGGACGGACTTCAGCGTCAATGACCAGTTTCCAAAGGAGATTCTGGAGCGACGCAAGGCTCTATTCCCCATCCGGAAGAAGCTCATGCAGGAAGGCTCCCGGGCTGTCATTGCCGTGGACAAACTGTATGTAAACGGACAGCTTTACCGAGACAAAAACACCACGCCATGGCTCTGCTGATCGATCAGGTGATCTGTGTCCATATTAACGTTCTTTTCTGAGTTTTTTTTTTTTCAACCATCTAAACAGTACCATTAAATAGTCTAAATCTGTCTAAGTAGTACCATTAACGCCGACGAGTCAGCATAGTACCGTGATCGTTTGTTTGTTCTGTTTTGTTTTCCCCTCATCTAATTTCATTCTTATGTCACTTAGGTCACTTTTTACACGTCTTTTTCTTTCTGCACTCAGCAATATGTTTACGTCACTTACAATGCTACAGTTTACTACACTAACATACAGCGCAGATGCACACACACCAACATACAGCGCACATACACACGCACACATCAATATAAAGGGCACACGCCAACATACAGAACATATGTACACACACACACACATCCTTAGTGAGCACACAACAGTCCATCAGTTAGTTTAAATATGAGCACACTCAGATTTGTCTCATGGAATGTGCACGGGGCTGGTTCGAGGGAAAAGAGACTAAAAATTTTTAATCGGTTAAAAGACTTAAAAGCAGATGTTGTTTTTCTACAGGAGACACATGTGTCCAAAACATCTGTGCTCACTCTTTCCTCTCCACAGTTCCCTCACACGTACTCAGCCTGCTATAACTCCAAACAAAGAGGTGTAGCTATATTGATTAACAAGAAGATAAACTTTAACATTAGCAACAGTACAATAGACCCTGAAGGTAGATTTATAATACTTAATTTATCTATACAGAATACAGATTTATGTATTGCTAGTATATATGGACCAAATGTTGATGCCCCCTCCTTCTTTCATGCTTTGTTCACTTCACTCTCAGATCACTCTGACCCCACACTTGTAATAGGAGGAGACTTCAACCTGGTACTTAATGCAGATATTGACAGGCTCAGTACAGCAGTGAGTCAGAGGAACTGGCAGTCTGCAGACATTCTTAAACAGTACATGAAGGATTTTGGACTTTGCGATGCTTGGCGTTCACATCACCCTACTTTGAGAGATTATAGTTATTTCTCACCAGTACACAAATCTCATTCCCGCTTAGATTACTTTTTAGTTAGCAGCTCCATAATGATGGATATCACAGACACTCAGATTCACCCTATCACTATTAGCGATCATGCACCGGTGTCTATGTCTCTGACACAGAAAAGAGTCACACCACCAATCAGGAACTGGAGATTTAATACATCATTACTTAAAGAAGAAGATTTTATTAATTATTTCAAAAAGGAATGGTCAGCATACTTAGAATATAATGATATTCCAGGAATATCACCATGTGTTCTTTGGGAAGCAGGAAAGGCAGTAATGCGGGGCAAAATAATATCTTACTGCTCGCATAGGAAAAATAAAGAAAAAGCACTTGTGTTAGAATTATAACAAAAAATTAAATCTTTAGAAACTGCTTATGCCGCTTCACCACAAGAACATACAATTATCAGCCTGAGGAAACTGAAACTGGAGCTAAATGAAATAATTGATAAAAGGACACAATTTATGTTGCAGAGGCTGCGTTTGGAAAACTTTGAGCATGGAAATAAATCTGGAAAATTCCTGGCCAAGCAATTAAAACTGAATAAAGAAAAAAACAGCTATTTTTTCTATTAAAGACTCGACTGGTATTATTACTCATGACCCACAACAAATAAATAACTCTTTCAGAGACTTCTATGAAGCCTTATATTCACCACAGATTAACCCATCTGATACTGAAATTGAAGAATTTCTTAATAATATAAATCTACCAAAACTAAATGACAGCCAGGCTGCAGCTCTGGATTTACCTCTTTCATTGTCTGAACTTAGTGAAGCCCTACAGCATCTCCCAAATAATAAAGCCCCAGGCCCAGATGGTTTTCCAGCCGAGTTTTATAAAGAATTTTGGTCTGAGCTAGCTCCCATTTTTTTCAGAATGGTAACTCAGATTCAGAATGACCACATCTTATCTCCAACCTTAAACTCTGCTAACATTAGCCTGCTTCTTAAACCAGGCAAAGACCCCACACTCCCATCCAGCTACAGGCCAATCTCTCTCATTAATGTAGATCTTAAAATAATTTGCAAAGCCCTTGCCAAAAGATTAGAAAGTATTACTCCATTTATTGTACATCCAGATCAAACAGGCTTTATCAAGGGTCGGCACTCAGCCAATAATACACGTCGACTGATAAATATAATAGACTATTGTTCTATTAACAAATTAGAGACGACAATCGTGTCTTTAGATGCAGAGAAGGCATTTGATCGGGTAAATTGGAAATTCTTACTAGCAGTTCTGCAAAAATTTGGATTCGGTTCATCCTTTATAAACTGGATCAGAACACTACACAGCTCTCCGAATGCGCGTGTTAGGACAAATGATCTCATTTCACAAAGTTTCAGTCTGCAGAGGGGCACTAGGCAGGGCTGCCCACTCTCTCCCTCTCTTTTTGTAATTTTCATTGAGCCGCTAGCAGCAGCAATCCGTCAAAATGTAAATATTAAAGGGATTCAAACTGAAAATATGGACCATAAACTTAGCCTTTATGCTGATGATGTATTACTTTTCCTTGGGAATTCACAAGGCTCCCTTTTGAAGACTATCACACTGATAGATAAGTTCTCATCTATATCTGATTACTCTATCAATTGGAGTAAATCAACAGTTTTGCCTCTGAATTGTAATTTCCAGAGAACCTCTAGGACCCCACTAAAGTCAGGAAATATTAGATATTTAGGCATAAATTTTTCCGCCAGGCTCTCAGACTTGGTACGATTAAATCATATCCCCTTATTAAAAACAATAGAGGATGATCTCACACGTTGGAACAGTTTACCTATATCACTCATGGGGAGAGTTGCTGCCATTAAAATGATGGTTTTACCAAAAATTAATTATCTATTTTCATTGATCCCTAATAAACCTACTCTTCCTTGGTTTAAGTCACTAGATTCAAACATCTCAAAATTTTTATGGAAAAACAAACCGTCAAGAATAAGCTTAAAAAACTTTACAAAAGCCAAAACACAGTGGAGGTCTAGAATTACCAAACTTTTATTACTATTTCTTAAGCAGTAGATTGCAGTATATTTCAAAGTGGATCAAATCCAATTCATTAGACAACCCATGGCTGGATCTAGAACAGGCGTTTTGTGGAAAAATAAAAATCTCAGATTTACCTTTCATTAGTTCCAGTATTAAACATCATAACTGCTATAAAGTCCTTAGTATAAATACCTCTCTGACAGCCTGGTGGGAATTTTAAAAAAACTAAGTCTTCACTCATCCCCTGTAAACTAACACCCATTTGGAACAATCCAGATATTTGTCAGAAAAAGAAAATGCTGAATTTTCCGTTATGGCGTGATAAGGGTATAAATAACTTAGAACATATTATCCAAGATGGAAATTTTATCACGTTCCAAGAACTTATATCAAAATATAGAATTGGCAACGGTAGATTTCTGGAATATCAACAAGTTAAGTCCGTCCTACAGGGAAGATTTAACCTTAATCAATTGAATCTAGAAATGCCTACTTGGGTAACAGAATTTCTTAACCTCTGTACCCCAAAATTGTTATCAAAATTATATAAATTATTAATAAAAACTGATGATTCAGTTTCCCTCCCAATTACAAAATGGGAGCGTGATCTTTCTGTCAACCTGGATCAAAATTTATGGACAGAAATATGTTTAAATATCTTCAAAATGACTAAAATACCCCAAATACAACTTGTACAATATAAGATTCTCCATAGAACATACTACACTGGACAAAGGATGTTCCAAATGGGCCTTACACACTCAAACATATGCACCCACTGTACAAGCAATTCAGAGGATAATCATCTACACGCTCTGTGGTCTTGTGTACCAGTTCAGAGATTTTGGCAGAGGATTTGTGAAGATCTATCCACATGGTTTTGCTGTCGTATCCCAACTTCCCCCAGACTATGCATCTTAGGTGATGTCAGTGAATTAATTATGGAGTTAAATATATCACACATAGTTCTTACTGCCTTGTGCATCGCTAAGAAGATGATCCTCATGAACTGGAAGACAAAAAATAAACTATGTATTACTCAGTACAGAAATTTATTAGTAGATCATGTTAGTTTAGAGAGAATGTCTGCTTCTTCTAAAAACAAATTGGAGGAATTTGACTCTCTTTGGTTCCCACTGCTCAGCTCCATTACTTAGTGGGGGTGGTGGGCTGCGGGCTCTGCTCCTGATGTGCTTTGTGGGGGGGGACTCCGGGGGCCTGGGTAGCTGGTAGCCTCCTGAGGCTGGGGTCCTGGGGCGACCTTCTGGTGATGTCTGTGTGCCTGTCCTGGTTGATGGTGGTGGGGGCTTGGATGGTGCTGCCTTCGGTCCTGGGGTGTGGGCGGGGTGCTTGGGGGGGTGGTGCCGGCCCTCGGTCGGTTGGCTGGTCTTCCCTGTGTGGCTTGGGGGCTGGGGTCTGGGGCCCCGGCACTGGGGCCGCGCCGGCTCCCGGTGGGCCCCCCCTGGCGCGGGGGGGGCCTCGGCTGTCCCGGCCGCGCCGCCGGGGGGGGTGGGTTGGCCTGACGTCGGGATGTCCGGTCTACGCGTTTGGGGCCCTGGGGTGCCTGCATTGCAGGGGGGTGGGGTGGGGGATGGGGCCGCGGTGGGGTGGTTGGGGGGGACTGGGCACTGCATTTCCATGCCCAGGCCAGTATGTCCTGTCGCCTGTTTGTGTCTATTGTTGAGTGAATGGGCATCTAGGAGGAGCGGGCCGCCCTCTGCGGTGGGGGCGCGGGCGCCAACCTCGGGTGCTGCAGGGCTCCGGGATGCTGTCCCCGCGGCCCCGGGCTCACCTCCCCCTGCCCTGTGCTGGGGTGTGGGAGGTCGGGGTGCCTATTGAGCCAGCGGACAGCTGGCTCTCTTCTTCCAGGATTCTTCCTGGTCATATGCCCCCCCCCCCCCTCCCCCTCCCCATACACAAACACACACACACACAGAATACACATCACTCACAGATGTAGGATGGAGAGGCCACGTGGAGAGCTGCACCACCACTTGCCTCTCCGTTTTAATTGCACTTTAGTCATTATAACTCACAACACATACACACTTACACCCTGATACACATAGGACCTTTGGGGCAGGCATGTTACTCAGAGGTTGATGAGATGGGCCGCTGAGGTGGCCCCACTCGGATCCTCGTCACTGTCTGTCTCCAAATTTTATTTGAACTTTAGACATGGAGGGTTTTGGGGGGGCAGTGTGGGCAAGCGCTGACGACCAACAGTTGGCGCTTGTGGCATAACTGTCCCCTCAATTTTAACTGCACCCTATACACCTCATTCACTCACAAACATTAACACATAGACCTACAAGTTGGGGAGGAGGAGGGGTGGATGGGTCATCTTACACCCCGATTTCTTGCGTCTCGCCCGGGGTAGGGGTCGGGTGGTTCCTTGGGGACCGGGCTGGTGGCGTCCTGGGGTCGCTGTTGGCCCTGGGGTGGTTTCCACTTGCCCTTCTAAGAATTGTCACAACAAAGGAAGAATTCTACCAACTCACTGAGAATTCTAAGTTTCTAAGAATTCTAAGAATTGTCACAACAAAGGAAGAATTCTACCAACTCACTGAGAATTCTAAGCTTCTAAGAATTGTCACAACAAAGGAAGAATTCTACCAACAAACAGAATTCTAAGCTTCTAAGAATTGTCACAACAAAAGAAGAATTCTACCAACACACTGAGAATTCTAAGCTCAAAGCCAGTATTCAAAGATCATATTCAGAATTGTGAGAACAATGTATTAATTCTAGCAGTGCACTGAGAGTTCTAATATCAAAGCTAGTATTAAAGAAAGATCAAATTAAGAATTGTCACAACAAAGGAAAAATTCTACAAACACATTGAGAATTCTAAGCTTCTAAGAATTCTAAGAATTATCACAACACAGGAAGAATTCTACCAACACATTGAGAATTCTAAGCTTCTAAGAATTGTCACAACAAAGGAAGAATTCTACCAACACACTGAGAATTCTAAGCTCAAAGCCAGTATTCAAAGATCATATTCAGAATTGTGAGAACAATGTCTTAATTCTAGCAGTGCATTGAGACTTTTAATATCAAAGCTACTATTAAAGAAAGATCAAAATAAGAATTGTCACAACAAAGGAAGAATTCTACCAACTCACTGAGAATTCTAAACTTCTAAGAATTGTCACAACAAAGGAAGAATTCTACCAACACACTGACAATTCTAAGCTTCTAAGAATTCTAAGAATTGTCACAACAAGGGAAGAATTCTACCAACACATTGAGAATTCTAAGCTAAAAGCCAGAATTAAAAAATAATATTCAGAATTGTGAGAACAATGTCTTAATTCTAGCAGTGCACTGAGACTTTTAATATCAAAGCTAGTATTAAAGAAAGATCAAATTAAGAATTGTCCCAACAAAGAAAGAATTCTACCAACACATTGAGAATTCTAAGCTTCTAAGAATTCTAAGAATTGTCACAACAAAGGAAGAATTCTACCAACACATTCAGAATTCTAAGTTTAAAGCCAGTATTAAAAGATTATATTCAGAATTGTGAGAACAATGTATTAATTCTAGCAGTGCACTGAGAGTTCTAATATCAAAGCTAGTATTAAAGAAAGATCAAATTAAGAATTGTCACAACAAAGGAAAAATTCTACAAACACATTGAGAATTCTAAGCTTCTAAGAATTGTCACAACAAAGGAAGAATTCTACCAACACATTGAGAATTCTATGCTCAGAACCAGTATTGAAAGATTACATTCAGAATTGTGAGAACAATGTATTAATTCTAGCAGTGCACTGAGAGTTCTAATATCAAAGCTAGTATTAAAGAAAGATCAAATTAAAAATTGTCCCAACAAAGGAAGAATTCTACCAACACATTGAGAATTCTAAGGTTCTAAGAATATTCTAAGAATTGTCACAACAAAGGAAGAATTCTACAAACACATTGAGAATTCTAAGCTTCTAAGAATTCTAAGAATTATCACAACACAGGAAGAATTCTACCAACACATTGAGAATTCTAAGCTTCTAAGAATTGTCACCATAAAGGAAGAATTCTACCAACTCACTGAGAATTCTAAGATATAAAGAATTATAAGAATTGTCACAACAAAGGAAGCATTCTACCAACACACTGAGAAATCTGTGCGCAAAGCCAGTATTCAAAGATCATATTCAGAATTGTGAGAACAATGTCTTAATTCTGGCAGTGCACTGAGAGTTGTAATATCAAAACTAGTATTAAAGAAATATAAAATTAAGAATTGTCACAACAATCGAAGAATTCAACGAACACACTGAGAATTCTAAGCTCAAAGCCAGTATTCAAAGATCATATTCAGAATTGTGAGAGCAATGTCTTAATTCTAGCAGTGCAGTGAGAGTTGTAATATCAAAACTAGTATTAAAGAAAGATCAAATTAAGAATTGTTACAACAAAGGAAGAATTCTACCAACACATTGAAAATTCTAAGCTTCTAAGAATTCTAAGAATCGTCACAACAAAGGAAGAATTCTACCAACACAATGAGAATTCTAAGCTCAAAACAAGTATAAAAAGATTACATTCAGAATTGTGAGAACAATGAATTAATTCTAGCAGTGCACTGAGAGTTCTAATATCAAAGCTAGTATTAAAGAAAGATCAAATTAAGAATTGTCACAACAAAGGAAGAATTCTACCAACTCACTGAGAATTCTAAGCTTCTAAGAATTGTCACAACAAAGGAAGAATTCTACCAACTCACTGATAATTCTAAGCTTCTAAGAATTCTAAGAATTGTCACAACAAAGGAAGAATTCTACCAACACACTGAGAATTCTAAGCTTCTAAGAATTGTCACAACAAAGGAAGAATTCTACCAACACACTGAGAATTCTAAGCTCAAAGCCAGTATTCAAAGATCATATTCAGAATTGTGAGACCAATGTCTTAATTCTACCAGTGCACTGAGAATTCTAATATCAAAGCTAGTATTAAAGAAAGATCAAATTAAGAATTGTCAAAACAAAGGAAGAATTCTACCAACACATTGAGAATTCTAAGCTTCTAAGAATTTTAAGAATTGTCACAACAAAGGAAGAATTCTACCAACACATTCAGAATTCTAAGCTCAAAGCCAGTATTAAAAGATTTTATTCAGAATTGTGAGAACAATGTATTAATTCTAGCAGTGCACTGAGATTTCTAATATCAAAACTAGTATTAAAGAAAGATCAAATTAAGAATTTTCACAACAAAGGAAAAACTCTATCATCACATTGAGAATTCTAACAACAAAGGAAAAATTCTACTAACACATTGAGAATTCTAAGCTCAAAGCCAGTATTCAAAGATCATATTCAGAATTGTGAGAACAATGTCTTAATTCTAGCAGTGCACTGAGACTTTTAATATCAAAGCTAGTATTAAAGAAAGATCAAATTAAGAATTTTCACAACAAAGAAAGAATTCTACCAACACATTGAGAATTCTAAGGTTCTAAGAATATTCTAAGAATTGTCACAACAAAGGAAGAATTCTACAAACACATTGAGAATTCTAAGCTTCTAAGAATTCTAAGAATTATCACAACACAGGAAGAATTCTACCAACACATTGAGAATTCTAAGCTTCTAAGAATTGTCACAACAAAGGAAGAATTCTACCAACTCACTGAGAATTCTAAGCTTCTAAGAATTGTCACAACAAAGGAAGAATTCTACCAACTCACTGAGAATTCTAAGCTTCTAAGAATTCTAAGAATTGTCACAACAAAGGAAGCATTCTACCAACACACTGAGAATTCTAAGCTTCTAAGAATTGTCACAACAGGGGAAGAATTCTACCAACACACTGAGAATTCTAAGCTCAAAGCCAGTATTCAAAGATCATATTCAGAATTGTGAGAACAATGTCTTAATTCTAGCAGTGCACTGAGACTTTTATTATCTAGCTAGTATTAAAGAAAGATCAAATTAAAAATTGTCCCAACAAAGAAAGAATTCTACCAACACATTGAGAATTCTAAGGTTCTAAGAATATTCTAAGAATTGTCCCAACAAAGGAAGAATTCTACAAACACATTAAGAATTCTAAGCTTCTAAGAATTCTAAGAATTATCACAACACAGGAAGAATTCTACCAACACATTGAGAATTCTATGCTTCTAAGAATTGTCACAACAAAGGAAGAATTCTACCAACTCACTGAGAATTCTAAGCTATAAAGAATTCTAAGAATTGTCACAACAAAGGAAGCATTCTACCAACACACTGAGAAATCTATGCGCAAAGCCAGTTTTCAAAGATCATATTCAGAATTGTGAGAACAATGTCTTAATTCTAGCAGTGCACTGAGAGTTGTAATATCAAAACTAGTATTAAAGAAAGATCAAATTAAGAATTGTCACAACAAAGGAAGAATTCTACCAACACATTGAAAATTCTAAGCTTCTAAGAATTCTAAGAATTGTCACAACAAAGGAAGAATTCTACCAACACATTGAGAATTCTAAGCTCAAAACCAGTATTAAAAGATTACATTCAGAATTGTGAGAACAATGTATTAATTCTCGCAGTGCACTAAGAGTTCTAATATCAAAGCTAGTATTAAAGAAAGATCAAATTAAGAATTGTCACAACAAAGGAAAAAGTCTATCAACACATTGAGAATTATCACAACAAAGGAAAAATTCTACTAACACAATGAGAATTCTAAACGTCTTAGAATTTTAACAATTGTCACAACAAAGGAAGAATTCTACCAACACACTGAGAATTCTAAGCGCAACGCCAGTATTAAAGGATCATATTCAAAATTGTTGGAACAATGTCTTGATTCTAGCAGTGCACTGAGAGTTTTAATATCAAAGCTAGTATTAAAGAAAGATCAAATTAAGAATTGTCACAACAAAGGAAGAATTCTACCAACTCACTGAGAATTCTAAGCTTCTAAGAATTGTCACAACAAAGGAAGAATTCTACCAACACACTGAGAATTCTAAGCTTCTAAGAATTGTCACAACAAAGGAAGAATTCTACCAACACACTGAGAATTCTAAGCTCAAAGCCAGTATTCAAAGATCATATTCAGAATTGTGAGACCAATGTCTTAATTCTACCAGTGCACGGAGAATTCTAATATCAAAGCTAGTATTAAAGAAAGATCAAATTAAGAATTGTCAAAACAAAGGAAGAATTCTACCAACACATTGAGAATTCTAAGCTTCTAAGAATTCTAAGAATTGTCACAACAAAGGAAGAATTCTACCAACACATTCAGAATTCTAAGCTCAAAGCCAGTATTAAAAGATTATATTCAGAATTGTGAGAACAATGTATTAATTCTAGCAGTGCACTGAGATTTCTAATATCAAAACTAGTATTAAAGAAAGATCAAATTAAGAATTGTCACAACAAAGGAAAAACTCTATCATCACATTTAGAATTCTCACAACAAAGGAAAAATTCTACAAACACATTTAGAATTCTAAGCTCAAAGCCAGTATTCAAAGATCATATTCAGAATTGTGAGAACAATGTCTTAATTCTAGCAGTGCACTGAGACTTTTAATATCAAAGCTAGTATTAAAGAAAGATCAAATTAAGAATTTTCACAACAAAGAAAGAATTCTACCAACACATTGAGAATTCTAAGGTTCTAAGAATATTCTAAGAATTGTCACAACAAAGGAAGAATTCTACAAACACATTGAGAATTCTAAGCTTCTAAGAATTCTAAGAATTATCACAACACAGGAAGAATTCTACCAACACATTGAGAATTCTAAGCTTCTAAGAATTGTCACAACAAAGGAAGAATTCTACCAACTCACTGAGAATTCTAAGCTTCTAAGAATTGTCACAACAAAGGAAGAATTCTACCAACTCACTGAGAATTCTAAGCTTCTAAGAATTCTAAGAATTGTCACAACAAAGGAAGCTTTCTACCAACACACTGAGAATTCTAAGCTTCTAAGAATTGTCACAACAAAAGAAGAATTCTACCAACAAACTGAGAATTCTAAGCTCAAAGCCAGTATTCAAAGATCATATTCAGAATTGTGAGACCAATCTCTTAATTCTACCAGTGCACTGAGAATTCTAATATCAAAGCTAGTATTAAAGAAAGATCAAATTAAGAATTGTCACAACAAAAGAAGAATTCTACCAACACATTGAGAATTCTAAGATTCTAAGAATATTCTAAGAATTGTCACAACAAAGGAAGAATTCTACAAACACATTGAGAATTCTAAGCTTCTAAGAATTCTAAGAATTATCACAACACAGGAAGAATTCTACCAACACATTGAGAATTCTAAGCTTCTAAGAATTGTCACAACAAAGGAAGAATTCTACCAACTCACTGAGAATTCTAAGCTATAAAGAATTCTAAGAATTGTCACAACAAAGGAAGCATTCTACCAACACACTGAGAATTCTAAGCTTCTAAGAATTGTCACAACAAAAGAAGAATTCTACCAACAAACTGAGAATTCTAAGCTCAAAGCCAGTATTCAAAGATCATATTCAGAATTGTGAGACCAATCTCTTAATTCTACCAGTGCACTGAGAATTCTAATATCAAAGCTAGTATTAAAGAAAGATCAAATTAAGAATTGTCACAACAAAAGAAGAATTCTACCAACACATTGAGAATTCTAAGGTTATAAGAATATTCTAAGAATTGTCACAACAAAGGAAGAATTCTACCAACTCACTGAGAATTCTAAGCTATAAAGAATTCTAAGAATTGTCACAACAAAGGAAGCATTCTACCAACACACTGAGAATTCTAAGCTCAAAGCCAGTATTCAAAGATCATATTCAGAATTGTGAGACCTGTGCTGGCAGTAATTCTTCCCAGCCAGCAGGTGGTGGTGTTTTCATGTTAAGTTGTTATTGAACAGTAGAGTGAGTTCAGAAACACGTTTAATGGCCGATACAGGCAGTTTATCAGTCTTCATGTAATCCTTCTTCATCCTGTCTTGTTGTTCAGAGAAGGCACTGCTTGTAAGTTTTTTGTGTTATTTTATTACATCTGAGACAACATTGAGCTGTATTTGTGGGCATTTATGTTGGAAAAGATTGATGTTTGTAAGGCTGATTGTGACATGTTATTTACACAGTATTAAGTATTTGTACCCTTACTATTTGTATTCTAAATCATGTTTTTCATCTTTATTTGTAGTTTCACTCTTTTGGCATTGAAAGCAACGTCCATTAAAGTGACATACGCCTGTCAATCGTCTGAGAGTTTATCTATCTGCACATTCTGTGTCATTTCCACCATTTTCTGTATTTGCCAACTTTGTTTCTAGTGAAGCAAAAATGCGCAATGATCCCAGTTTTAGACATTCAGTCGAGCAACCACCAGCACCTGTCAAGATGTTTAAATATCAGGAAAGGCACAGCAGGAAAGAACCCATCTCAGTAAGTCGGACAGAAGTTGTAAACTCTCAACTAAAACCTTTAGCTGAGACAAAGATTGTGGATGTGGATAAAGAATGTCCCATCCACAGAAAACCCCATGCTCTGAAAAGATGTAGAGCATTCAGAGAAATGCCCTTTGAGGAACGAAAGATCTACCTTAAAAGGAACTCAATATGCTTCAGATGTTGCGCCTCTACCAATCACCAGGCAAAGAATTGTAGTACAGAGATAAGCTGTGCAGAATGCGGCATCAACAGTCATGTTTCAGCCCTTCATCCTGGTCCAGCAGTTTGGGCAACAACAACATCACCAGCTGTAAGGCAGCCAGTGGACGTTCACGGCGGGGAGCAAGATCAAGCATCACCTACCGCTACCTCTACCTGTACCCAGGTGTGTGGAAGTGAAATCGAAAGTCATTCTTGTGCCAAAATCTGTCCAGTCTTCATCTATCCAAAGGGGTCTCCTGAGAAGAAGCTGAAAACATATGCAATCTTGGATGACCAAAGTAACAGGTCCCTTGCTAGATCTTCAGTCTTCGATGCCTTCAGTATTACAAGGAGATCTTATCCTTACATGCTGAAGACTTGTGCAGGAACAGAAGAAGTAATGGGGAGAAGAGCTCACAGCTTCATTGTGGAATCAGTGGATTGCCAGTCGCATCTGTTGCTAGAGACGCTCATCGAGTGTGATATGCTTCCAGACAATCGGAATGAAATTCCAACGCCTGAAGCTGCTCAACACCACTCCCACCTCCGGGACATAGCTGCAGAAATTCCCAAGCTGGATCCAGACGCTAACATCTCGCTTCTCATAGGGAGAGATGTTGTCCAAGCACATAAGGTTATTGACCAACGTAATGGACCTCTAAACGCCCCATTCGCTCAGAAGCTGGCTCTCGGATGGGTCATAGTTGGAGATGTTTGCCTCGGCGGGGCACACAAACCCGACTATGCAAGTGTCTTCAAAACCAATTTTCTGGATAATGGTCGGCCCAGTCACTTTCTACCGTGTAAGAATGCTATTCAGGTGGCAGAAGGCTTTGACTCCCCAGTTCCTCAAAAGGTCAGTTTCCGCACATCTGCAAAGACAAAATGGTCAGACGTCACAGACATTGGAGAAACAATCTTTCAACAAACAAGCTCAGATGAGAGACCTGGCTTCTCACAAGAAGAAAGGGCCTTTCTTCAGATAATGAACGAGGCAGTCTTTCAAGATAGTTCAAATAGTTGGGTCGCTCCACTACCCTTTCGTTCCCCTAGGCCATGCCTTCCCAACAACAGGCAGCAAGCTATACAGCGCCTTACTTCTGTTCGCCATATTCTGAATAAACTTCCTAAAATGAAAGAACACTTCCTACAATTTATGCAAACCATACTTGATAACGGCCACGCAGAATTGGCTCCCCCTCTCAAAGAACAGGAGGAGTGCTGGTATCTCCCTTTCTTTGGAGTTTATCATCCTCGCAAGTTAGACCAGATTCGGATTGTGTTTGACTCCAGTGCACGTCATGATGGATTGTCACTCAATGACGTTCTTCTTACAGGCCCTAATCTTAACAACAGTCTCTTAGGTGTTCTAATGCGTCTCAGAGAAGAACAAGTGGCAGTGACCGCTGATATTAAGCAGATGTTCCATTGCTTTGTGGTCAGAGAGGACCATCGGAACTTCTTACGATTTCTTTGGCATAAAAACAATGACATGGAACAACCAATTGTGGAGTATCGCATGACTGTTCATGTTTTTGGCAACAGTCCGTCGCCTGCAGTTGCAACCTATGGGCTTCATTGTGCATCAGAAGACCAGGAGAAACAGGACAACACAACAAGACATCTTGTAGAACGCCACTTCTACGTTGATGATGGCCTTGCCTCCTTTTCATCGTGTGATGAGGCAATCTCCGTTGTCAAGAACGCTCAACAAACATTGGCTGCATCCAATTTAAAGTTGCACAAGATTGCATCTAACGATATTAATGTGATGAAAGCATTCCCCAAGGAGGACCTGGCAAAGGGCCTTAAAGATCTCAACCTTGGAGCAGACCCTCCACCAATGCAAAGCAGCCTCGGAATAAGTTGGGACATCAACACAGACGAGTTCACCTTTCAAGTCTCAAGTGAAGAGAAACCTTACACACGTAGAGGAGTGCTGTCAACTGTAAACAGTTTGTACGATCCGCTTGGATTCGCGGCCCCAGTGAGTATTCAAGGTAGAGTTCTTCTAAGGGAGCTTTCAACTGAAACCATCAACTGGGATGACCCACTTCCAGACAAGAAACTACAGGAATGGAGGGCATGGAGGAACTCTCTAAAACATCTTGAGCAAGTGAGGATCCCTAGACAGTACACCTCCCTTTCCTTTCATAATGCCACAAACAGAGAATTGTGCATATTCTGTGATGCCTCTACTAAGGCAATTGCTGCCGTGGCTTACGTCAAGATTTCAGATGCAGAAGGCAAAGTGAACTTGGTTTCATGTTTGGCAAAGCAAAACTTGCTCCACAAAAAGAAGTTACCATCCCGAGGTTAGAACTTTGTGCAGCTGTCCTTGCCATTGAGATTGCTGACATGATATCTGAGGAGATTGATGTTCCCTTCCACTCAACAAAGTTCTTTACCGACAGCAAGGTAGTTCTCGGCTACATTCAGAATGAGTCCAGGAGATTCTACGTTTACGTCTGTAACCGGGTGCAAAGAATAAGGAAGTCATCTAATCCAGACCAATGGAACTACATTCCTACAGAGTTCAATCCAGCTGATATAGCTTCAAGATCCATCCCAGCTCAAGCCTTGGAGAACAGCAAGTGGATCACAGGACCAGATTTCCTACTGAGGCAAAACAGGCACACTGAACAAACCGAAACCTCTTTCAACCTAGTCGACCCTGAATCCGACCCAGAGATTCGTCCTACAGTAACCTGTTGTCTAACAGTACTAACAGACTCTTTCCTAGACCCAAGTCATTTCGAGTCATTTTCATCGTGGAAGTCACTGTTGAGGGCCATAGCTAGACTGGTTCACATAGTCAGACTGTACAAGAAGGAGAATCAAACGAGCAAATGTCAAGGTTGGCATATGTGCAAAGACCTGAGCCCAGATGATTTTCTAACAGCAAAGCGTATCATTTTGAGCAGCCTTCAGCGCAAGAGCTACCCTGAATTATTTACATGTATTAGAGATCGGAAGGAGATCCCTAAACATAGTCATCTCAGGAAACTGTCACCCTACATTGATGACTCAGGTTGCCTCAGAGTAGGAGGTCGTCTTGCACAAGCCAATCTCCAAAGCGATGAAGCAAACCCATATATTATTCCTAGTCATCATCATCTGACCACCCTTCTGGTACGTCACTATCATCAACAAAGGAAGAATTCTACCAACCACATTCAGAATTCTAAGCTCAAAGCCAGTATTAAAAGATTTTATTCAGAATTGTGAGAACAATGTATTAATTCTAGCAGTGCACTGAGATTTCTAATATCAAAACTAGTATTAAAGAAAGATCAAATTAAGAATTGTCACAACAAAGGAAAAACTCTATCATCACATTGAGAATTCTAACAACAAAGGAAAAATTCTACTAACACATTGAGAATTCTAAGCTCAAAGCCAGTTTTCAAAGATCATATTCAGAATTGTGAGAACAATGTCTTAATTCTAGCAGTGCACTGAGACTTTAATATCAAAGCTAGTATTAAAGAAAGATCAAATTAAGAATTTTCACAACAAAGAAAGAATTCTACCAACACATTGAGAATTCTAAGGTTCTAAGAATATTCTAAGAATTGTCACAACAAAGGAAGAATTCTACAAACACATTGAGAATTCTAAGCTTCTAAGAATTCTAAGAATTATCACAACACAGGAAGAATTCTACAAACACATTGAGAATTCTAAGCTTCTAAGAATTGTCACAACAAAGGAAGAATTCTACCAACTCACTGAGAATTCTAAGCTTCTAAGAATTGTCACAACAAAGGAAGAATTCTACCAACTCACTGAGAATTCTAAGCTTCTAAGAATTCTAAGAATTGTCACAACAAAGGAAGCTTTCTACCAACACACTGAGAATTCTAAGCTTCTAAGAATTGTAACAACAGGGGAAGAATTCTACCAACACAATGAGAATTCTATGCTCAAAGCCAGTATTCAAAGATCATATTCAGAATTGTGAGAACAATGTCTTAATTCTAGCAGTGCACTGAGACTTTTATTATCTAGATAGTATTAAAGAAAGATCAAATTAAAAATTGTCCCAACAAAGGAAGAATTCTACCAACACATTGAGAATTCTAAGGTTCTAAGAATATTCTAAGAATTGTCCCAACAAAGGAAGAATTCTACAAACACATTGAGAATTCTAAGCTTCTAAGAATTCTAAGAATTATCACAACACAGGAAGAATTCTACCAACACATTGAGAATTCTATGCTTCTAAGAATTGTCACCATAAAGGAAGAATTCTACCAACTCACTGAGAATTCTAAGCTATAAAGAATTCTAAGAATTGTCACAACAAAGGAAGCATTCTACCAACACACTGAGAAATCTATGCGCAAAGCCAGTATTCAAAGATCATATTCAGAATTGTGAGAACAATGTCTTAATTCTAGCAGTGCACTGAGAGTTGTAATATCAAAACTAGTATTAAAGAAAGATCAAATTAAGAATTGTTACAACAAAGGAAGAATTCTACCAACACATTGAAAATTCTAAGCTTCTAAGAATTCTAAGAATTATCACAACAAAGGAAGAATTCTACCAACACATTGAGAATTCTAAGCTAAAAACCAGTATTAAAAGATTACATTCAGAATTGTGAGAACAGTGTATTAATTCTCGCAGTGCACTAAGAGTTCTAATATCAAAGCTAGTATTAAAGAAAGATCAAATTAAGAATTGTCACAACAAAGGAAAAAGTCTATCAACACATTGAGAATTATCACAACAAAGGAAAAATTCTACTAACACAATGAGAATTCTAAACGTCTTAGAATTTAAACAATTGTCACAACAAAGGAAGAATTCTACCAACACACTGAGAATTCTAAGCGCAACGCCAGTATTAAAGGATCATATTCAAAATTGTTGGAACAATGTCTTAATTCTAGCAGTGCACTGAGACTTTTAATATCAAAGCTAGTATTAAAGAAAGATCAAATTAAGAATTGTCACAACAAAGGAAGAATTCTACCAACTCACTGAGAATTCTAAGCTTCTAAGAATTGTCACAACAAAGGAAGAATTCTACCAACTCACTGAGAATTCTAAGCTTCTAAGAATTCTAAGAATTGTCACAACAAAGGAAGAATTCTACCAACACACTGAGAATTCTAAGCTTCTAAGAATTGTCACAACAAAGGAAGAATTCTACCAACACACTGAGAATTCTAAGCCCAAAGCCAGTATTCAAAGATCATATTCAGAATTGTGAGACCAATGTCTTAATTCTACCAGTGCACGGAGAATTCTAATATCAAAGCTAGTATTAAAGAAAGATCAAATTAAGAATTGTCAAAACAAAGGAAGAATTCTACCAACACATTGAGAATTCTAAGCTTCTAAGAATTCTAAGAATTGTCACAACAAAGGAAGAATTCTACCAACACATTCAGAATTCTAAGCTCAAAGCCAGTATTAAAAGATTTTATTCAGAATTGTGAGAACAATGTATTAATTCTAGCAGTGCACTGAGATTTCTAATATCAAAACTAGTATTAAAGAAAGATCAAATTAAGAATTTTCACAACAAAGGAAAAACTCTATCATCACATTGAGAATTCTAACAACAAAGGAAAAATTCTACTAACACATTGAGAATTCTAAGCTCAAAGCCAGTATTCAAAGATCATATTCAGAATTGTGAGAACAATGTCTTAATTCTAGCAGTGCACTGAGACTTTTAATATCAAAGCTAGTATTAAAGAAAGATCAAATTAAGAATTTTCACAACAAAGAAAGAATTCTACCAACACATTGAGAATTCTAAGGTTCTAAGAATATTCTAAGAATTGTCACAACAAAGGAAGAATTCTACAAACACATTGAGAATTCTAAGCTTCTAAGAATTCTAAGAATTATCACAACACAGGAAGAATTCTACAAACACATTGAGAATTCTAAGCTTCTAAGAATTGTCACAACAAAGGAAGAATTCTACCAACTCACTGAGAATTCTAAGCTTCTAAGAATTGTCACAACAAAGGAAGAATTCTACCAACTCACTGAGAATTCTAAGCTTCTAAGAATTCTAAGAATTGTCACAACAAAGGAAGCATTCTACCAACACACTGAGAATTCTAAGCTTCTAAGAATTGTCACAACAAAAGAAGAATTCTACCAACAAACTGAGAATTCTAAGCTCAAAGCCAGTATTCAAAGATCATATTCAGAATTGTGAGACCAATCTCTTAATTCTACCAGTGCACTGAGAATTCTAATATCAAAGCTAGTATTAAAGAAAGATCAAATTAAGAATTGTCACAACAAAAGAAGAATTCTACCAACACATTGAGAATTCTAAGTTTCTAAGAATATTCTAAGAATTGTCACAACAAAGGAAGAATTCTACAAACACATTGAGAATTCTAAGCTTCTAAGAATTCTAAGAATTATCACAACACAGGAAGAATTCTACCAACACATTGAGAATTCTAAGCTTCTAAGAATTGTCACAACAAAGGAAGAATTCTACCAACTCACTGAGAATTCTAAGCTATAAAGAATTCTAAGAATTGTCACAACAAAGGAAGAATTCTACCAACACACTGAGAATTCTAAGCTCAAAGCCAGTATTCAAAGATCATATTCAGAATTGTGAGACCTGTGCTGGCAGTAATTCTTCCCAGCCAGCAGGTGGTGGTGTTTTCATGTTAAGTTGTTATTGAACAGTAGAGTGAGTTCAGAAACACGTTTAATGGCCGATACAGGCAGTTTATTCAGTCTTCATGTAATCCTTCTTCATCCTGTCTTGTTGTTCAGAGAAGGCACTGCTTGTAAGTTTTTTGTGTTATTTTATTACATCTGAGACAACATTGAGCTGTATTTGTGGGCATTTATGTTGGAAAAGATTGATGTTGTAAGGCTGATTGTGACATGTTATTTACACAGTATTAAGTATTTGTACCCTTACTATTTGTATTCTAAATCATGTTTTTCATCTTTATTTGTAGTTTCACTCTTTTGGCATTGAAAGCAACGTCCATTAAAGTGACATACGCCTGTCAATCGTCTGAGAGTTTATCTATCTGCACAACTGTTACCTGGAAACACAGTGGGGGCAGAACAGTGAAAAGCACAGATCTACACAACAAGCAGTGAATGTTTACGTCGAAGATCTACTATATAAACTAAAGATGTCTCAAAAAGCTGGAAAGGCTCCGTCAACTCGCTCTAGCAAGACACACCTGTCAAATTCAAGTAAGTCGTCTGCAAGCATGGCTGCTGTAAATGCAAGGGCGAAAGCTGAAGCAGCTCGCACTAGAGCTGAATTTGCTAAAAAGGAAATCGCAATGAAAGTTAAGAAAGCAGAACTGGAAGCCACATTACTGGTTCTGCAACACCAGTGTGATGCAGAGGCAGCTCATGCTGAGGCAAACGTTTATGAGGCAGCTGCTAATGAAGAAGAACATATGTCTCGACCAGAACAGCAAAATGATGATTCTTTAGAACGCACTGGCAATTATGTCAAAGAACAACTTGTCTTAAAAGGTAGTCTAACTCCATTTGATATTTTAGAGTACAATGAAGTACCTGCAGCCACGACATTTGTCAACCCAAACAAGAACCTGACCTTTCCATAGACACTCTGAAAGACTATGTTCTTCCATCAAACATTTCAACCAACCATGAAGCTGTTCCTCAACTATCCCAGCGTAATCCTGTACTTAAAACGTCACCAAGCTTCAAACATGATGCCCAATCAAAGGACCAAGTTAACATGTCTGATCTAACAAGGTTCCTGGCTAGAAGTGAGCTACTCACTGGAGGACTAAGGAAGTTTAGTGACAAACCAGGAGACTACTGGTCTTGGAAATCCTCCTTTGAGAATGCAATCCGTAACTTACATTTGTTTGCCAGTGAAGAACTGGACTTATTGGTCAAATGGCTAGGCCCAGAGTCCGTGAAGCACGCAGAGCGTCTAAGAGCAGTGCATGTCAATAATCCTGAACAAGGGTTGCTTAAAGTTTGGGATAGACTACAAGAATGTTATGGTTCTCCTGAAGCCTTAGAAAGGGCACTGCTGGATCGGATGCTACAGTTCCCCAAGATCTCAAACAAAGATCCACATCTCCTGAGAGAACTTGCAGACCTTCTACTGGAGATCGACTCAGCAAAGAGTGAAGGTTACATACCAGGTCTACTCTACCTCGACACAGCAAGGGGAATCCACCCTGTGGTTGATAAGTTGCCTTTTGGAATACAAGAAAAGTGGATGAACCATGGGACTAAATACAAAGAAAAACATTCTGTGTCATTTCCACCATTTTCTGTATTTGCCAACTTTGTTTCTAGTGAAGCAAAAATGCGCAATGATCCCAGTTTTAGACATTCAGTCGAGCAACCACCAGCACCTGTCAAGATGTTTAAATATCAGGAAAGGCACAGCAGGAAGAACCCATCTCAGTAAGTCGGACAGAAGTTGTAAACTCTCAACTAAAACCTTTAGCTGAGACAAAGATTGTGGATGTGGATAAAGAATGTCCCATCCACAGAAAACCCCATGCTCTGAAAAGATGTAGAGCATTCAGAGAAATGCCCTTTGAGGAACGAAAGATCTACCTTAAAAGGAACTCAATATGCTTCAGATGTTGCGCCTCTACCATCACCAGGCAACGAATTGTAGTACAGAGATAAGCTGTGCAGAATGCGGCATCAACAGTCATGTTTCAGCCCTTCATCCTGGTCCAGCAGTTTGGGCAACAACAACATCACCAGCTGTAAGGCAGCCAGTGGACGTTCACGGCGGGGAGCAAGATCAAGCATCACCTACCGCTACCTCTACCTGTACCCAGGTGTGTGGAAGTGAAATCGAAAGTCATTCTTGTGCCAAAATCTGTCCAGTCTTCATCTATCCAAAGGGGTCTCCTGAGAAGAAGCTGAAAACATATGCAATCTTGGATGACCAAAGTAACAGGTCCCTTGCTAGATCTTCAGTCTTCGATGCCTTCAGTATTACAAGGAGATCTTATCCTTACATGCTGAAGACTTGTGCAGGAACAGAAGAAGTAATGGGGAGAAGAGCTCACAGCTTCATTGTGGAATCAGTGGATTGCCAGTCGCATCTGTTGCTAGAGACGCTCATCGAGTGTGATATGCTTCCAGACAATCGGAATGAAATTCCAACGCCTGAAGCTGCTCAACACCACTCCACCTCCGGGACATAGCTGCAGAAATTCCCAAGCTGGATCCAGACGCTAACATCTCGCTTCTCATAGGGAGAGATGTTGTCCAAGCACATAAGGTTATTGACCAACGTAATGGACCTCTAAACGCCCCATTCGCTCAGAAGCTGGCTCTCGGATGGGTCATAGTTGGAGATGTTTGCCTCGGCGGGGCACACAACCCGACTATGCAAGTGTCTTCAAAACCAATTTTCTGGATAATGGTCGGCCCAGTCACTTTCTACCGTGTAAGAATGCTATTCAGGTGGCAGAAGGCTTTGACTCCCCAGTTCCTCAAAAGGTCAGTTTCCGCACATCTGCAAAGACAAAATGGTCAGACGTCACAGACATTGGAGAAACAATCTTTCAACAAACAAGCTCAGATGAGAGACCTGGCTTCTCACAAGAAGAAAGGGCCTTTCTTCAGATAATGAACGAGGCAGTCTTTCAAGATAGTTCAAATAGTTGGGTCGCTCCACTACCCTTTCGTTCCCCTAGGCCATGCCTTCCCAACAACAGGCAGCAAGCTATACAGCGCCTTACTTCTGTTCGCCATATTCTGAATAAACTTCCTAAAATGAAAGAACACTTCCTACAATTTATGCAAACCATACTTGATAACGGCCACGCAGAATTGGCTCCCCCTCTCAAAGAACAGGAGGAGTGCTGGTATCTCCCTTTCTTTGGAGTTTATCATCCTCGCAAGTTAGACCAGATTCGGATTGTGTTTGACTCCAGTGCACGTCATGATGGATTGTCACTCAATGACGTTCTTCTTACAGGCCCTAATCTTAACAACAGTCTCTTAGGTGTTCTAATGCGTCTCAGAGAAGAACAAGTGGCAGTGACCGCTGATATTAAGCAGATGTTCCATTGCTTTGTGGTCAGAGAGGACCATCGGAACTTCTTACGATTTCTTTGGCATAAAAACAATGACATGGAACAACCAATTGTGGAGTATCGCATGACTGTTCATGTTTTTGGCAACAGTCCGTCGCCTGCAGTTGCAACCTATGGGCTTCATTGTGGCATCAGAAGACCAGGAGAAACAGGACAACACAACAAGACATCTTGTAGAACGCCACTTCTACGTTGATGATGGCCTTGCCTCCTTTCATCGTGTGATGAGGCAATCTCCGTTGTCAAGAACGCTCAACAAACATTGGCTGCATCCAATTTAAAGTTGCACAAGATTGCATCTACGATATTAATGTGATGAAAGCATTCCCCAAGGAGGACCTGGCAAAGGGCCTTAAAGATCTCAACCTTGGAGCAGACCCTCCACCAATGCAAAGCAGCCTCGGAATAAGTTGGGACATCAACACAGACGAGTTCACCTTTCAAGTCTCAAGTGAAGAGAAACCTTACACACGTAGAGGAGTGCTGTCAACTGTAAACAGTTTGTACGATCCGCTTGGATTCGCGGCCCCAGTGAGTATTCAAGGTAGAGTTCTTCTAAGGGAGCTTTCAACTGAAACCATCAACTGGGATGACCCACTTCCAGACAAGAAACTACAGGAATGGAGTGCATGGAGGAACTCTCTAAAACATCTTGAGCAAGTGAGGATCCCTAGACAGTACACCTCCCTTTCCTTTCATAATGCCACAAACAGAGAATTGTGCATATTCTGTGATGCCTCTACTAAGGCAATTGCTGCCGTGGCTTACGTCAAGATTTCAGATGCAGAAGGCAAAAGTGAACTTGGTTTCATGTTTGGCAAAGCAAAACTTGCTCCACAAAAAGAAGTTACCATCCCGAGGTTAGAACTTTGTGCAGCTGTCCTTGCCATTGAGATTGCTGACATGATATCTGTGGAGATTGATGTTCCCTTCCACTCAACAAAGTTCTTTACCGACAGCAAGGTAGTTCTCGGCTACATTCAGAATGAGTCCAGGAGATTCTACGTTTACGTCTGTAACCGGGTGCAAAGAATAAGGAAGTCATCTAATCCAGACCAATGGAACTACATTCCTACAGAGTTCAATCCAGCTGATATAGCTTCAAGATCCATCCCAGCTCAAGCCTTGGAGAACAGCAAGTGGATCACAGGACCAGATTTCCTACTGAGGCAAAACAGGCACACTGAACAAACCGAAACCTCTTTCAACCTAGTCGACCCTGAATCCGACCCAGAGATTCGTCCTACAGTAACCTGTTGTCTAACAGTACTAACAGACTCTTTCCTAGACCCAAGTCATTTCGAGTCATTTTCATCGTGGAAGTCACTGTTGAGGGCCATAGCTAGACTGGTTCACATAGTCAGACTGTACAAGAAGGAGAATCAAACGAGCAAATGTCAAGGTTGGCATATGTGCAAAGACCTGAGCCCAGATGATTTTCTAACAGCAAAGCGTATCATTTGAGCAGCCTTCAGCGCAAGAGCTACCCTGAATTATTTACATGTATTAGAGATCGGAAGGAGATCCCTAAACATAGTCATCTCAGGAAACTGTCACCCTACATTGATGACTCAGGTTGCCTCAGAGTAGGAGGTCGTCTTGCACAAGCCAATCTCCAAAGCGATGAAGCAAACCCATATATTATTCCTAGTCATCATCATCTGACCACCCTTCTGGTACGTCACTATCATCAGCGTGTACAGCATCAAGGACGTCTATTTACAGAAGGTGCTGTGAGGTCAGCTGGCCTTTGGATCATTGGTGGAAAACGATGCATCAGCTCGGTTATTTACCACTGTGTAATCTGCCGTAAGTTGAGGCGGAGTACGGGAGAACAAAAGATGGCAGACCTGCCAATGGATCGTACTGCAGTTGCTCCTCCATTCACTTATGTCGGAGTCGATGTTTTTGGACCTTGGATCGTAACTTCTCGGCGAACACGGGGAGGCTATGCAAACAATAAACGCTGGGCTGTTATCTTCAGTTGTTTGAGTACTAGGGCCATTCATGTCGAGGTAATGGAATCCATGGAGTCCTCAAGCTTCATCAATGCCTTTCGAAGATTCATTTCCATCCGTGGACCGGTGAAGCAATTGAGATCCGACTGTGGAACTAACTTCCTAGGAGCATGCAAGGAACTTGGCATAACTCCAACACATTGCAACAATCAAGAAATTCAGGATTTCTTAAATGAAAATGAGTGTACATGGATTTTTAATCCACCTCATGCCTCACATATGGGAGGAAGTTGGGGAGCGCATGATTGGCATCACAAAGCGCATATTAGATTCCATGTTATCAAGTACTCCAACTCAGCATCTCACCCACGAAGTGCTAGTTACCTTTCTAGCTGAGGTAACTGCCATTGTGAACTCTCGACCTTTAACTCCAGTCTCTTCTGATCCTGATTGTCCCTTTATTCTCATACCTGCTACCCTCCTTACCCAAAAGACTGGGGATTCCTCTATACCTCCTGGAGACTATGAGAGTGGAGGTCTTTACAGACGGCAGTGGCAGGTGCAACATCTCTCGAATGTTTTTTGGCATCGTTGGAGGAGGCAATACTTGCCTACCTTGCAACCGCGACGGAAGTGGCAATCAGAGAAACCTAATCTTCAAGTTGGAGATCTTGTGCTTTTTAAGGACTGTCAAGCCAAGAGGAACCAGTGGCCCATGGGTATTGTGGTCAATACCTTTCCTAGCCAAGATGGACATGTTAGGAAGCTTGAAATAAAAATCAGTTCTGGAGATACTTGTAAGACCTTCTTGAGGCCAGTCACTGGAGTTGTTCTCCTTCTGAAAAACGCCTGCGGCAAGGACAGTAGTTAGACATAAAGTGACATGATGTCAGGCGGGGAGTGTGCTGGCAGTAATTCTTCCCAGCCAGCAGGTGGTGGTGTTTTCATGTTAAGTTGTTATTGAACAGTAGAGTGAGTTCAGAAACACGTTTAATGGCCGATACAGGCAGTTTATCAGTCTTCATGTAATCCTTCTTCATCCTGTCTTGTTGTTCAGAGAAGGCACTGCTTGTAAGTTTTTTGTGTTATTTTATTACATCTGAGACAACATTGAGCTGTATTTGTGGGCATTTATGTTGGAAAAGATTGATGTTTGTAAGGCTGATTGTGACATGTTATTTACACAGTATTAAGTATTTGTACCCTTACTATTTGTATTCTAAATCATGTTTTTCATCTTTATTTGTAGTTTCACTCTTTTGGCATTGAAAGCAACGTCCATTAAAGTGACATACGCCTGTCAATCGTCTGAGAGTTTATCTATCTGCACAACTGTTACCTGGAAACACAGTGGGGGCAGAACAAGACCAATCTCTTAATTCTACCAGTGCACTGAGAATTCTAATATCAAAGCTAGTATTAAAGAAAGATCAAATTAAGAATTGTCACAATAAAGAAGAATTCTACCAACACATTGAGAATTCTAAGGTTCTAAGAATATTCTAAGAATTGTCACAACAAAGGAAGAATTCTACAAACACATTGAGAATTCTAAGCTTCTAAGAATTCTAAGAATTATCACAACACAGGAAGAATTCTACCAACACATTGAGAATTCTAAGCTTCTAAGAATTGTCACAACAAAGGAAGAATTCTACCAACACACTGAGAATTCTAAGCTTCTAAGAATTCTAAGAATTATCACAACACAGGAAGAATTCTACCAACACATTGAGAATTCTAAGCTTCTAAGAATTGTCACAATAAAGGAAGAATTCTACCAACTCACTGAGAATTCTAAGCTATAAAGAATTCTAAGAATTGTCACAACAAAGGAAGAATTCTACCAACACACTGAGAATTCTAAGCTTCGATGAATTGTCATAACAAGGGAAGAATTCTACCAACACACTGAGAAATCTATGCGCAAAGCCAGTATTCAAAGATCATATTCAGAATTGTGAGAACAATGTCTTAATTCGAGCAGTGCACTGAGAGTTGTAATATCAAAACTAGTATTAAAGAAAGATCAAATTAAGAATTGTCACAACAAAGGAAGAATTCTACCAACACATTGAAAATTCTAAGCTTCTAAGAATTCTAAGAATCGTCACAACAAAGGAAGAATTCTACCAACACATTGAGAATTCTAAGCTCAAAACCAGTATTAAAAGATTACATTCAGAATTGTGAGAACCATGTATTAATTCTAGCAGTGCACTGAGAGTTCTAATATCAAAGCTAGTATTAAAGAAAGATCAAATTAAGAATTATCACAACAAAGGAAAAGTTCTACTAACACAATGAGAATTCTAAACTTCTTAGAATTTTAACAATTGTCACAACAAAGGAAGAATTCTACCAACACACTGAGAATTCTAAGCGCAACGCCAGTATTCAAAGATCATATTCAGAATTGTTAGAACAATGTCTTATTCTAGCAGTGCACTGAGAGTTTTAATATCAAAGCTAGTATTAAAGAAAGATCAAATTAAGAATTGTCACAACAAAGGAAGAATTCTACCAACACACTGAGAATTCTAAGCTCAAAGCCAGTATTCAAAGAACATATTCAGAATTGTGAGAACAATGTCTTAATTCTAGCAGTGCACTGAGACTTTTAATATCAAAGCTAGTATTAAAGAAAGATCAAATTAAGAATTTTCACAACAAAGAAAGAATTCTACCAACACATTGAGAATTCTAAGCTTCTAAGAATTGTCACAACAAAGGAAGAATTCTACCAACTCACTGAGAATTCTAAGCTTCTAAGAATTCTAAGAATTATCACAACACAGGAAGAATTCTACCAACACAATGAGAATACTAAGCTTCTAAGAATTGTCACCATAAGGAAGAATTCTACCAACTCACTGAGAATTCTAAGCTATAAAGAATTCTAAGAATTGTCACAACAAAGGAAGCATTCTACCAACACACTGAGAATTCTAAGCTTCGAGGAATTGTCACAACAAGGGAAGAATTCTACCAACACACTGAGAAATCTATGCGCAAAGCCAGTATTCAAAGATCATATTCAGAATTGTGAGAACAATGTCTTAATTCTAGCAGTGCACTGAGAGCTGTAATATCAAAACTAGTATTAAAGAAAGATCAAATTAAGAATTGTCACAACAAAGGAAGAATTCTACCAACACATTGAAAATTCTAAGCTTCTAAGAATTCTAAGAATTGTCACAACAAAGGAAGAATTCTACCAACACATTGAGAATTCTAAGCTCAAAACCAGTATTAAAAGATTACATTCAGAATTGTGAGAACCATGTATTAATTCTCGCAGTGCACTGAGAGTTCTAATATCAAAGCTAGTATTAAAGAAAGATCAAATTAAGAATTATCACAACAAAGGAAAAGTTCTACTAACACAATGAGAATTCTAAACTTCTTAGAATTTTAAGAATTGTCACAACAAAGGAAGAATTCTACCAACACACTGAGAATTCTAAGCGCAACGCCAGTATTCAAAGATCATATTCAGAATTGTTAGAACAATGTCTTAATTCTAGCAGTGCACTGAGAGTTTTAATATCAAAGCTAGTATTAAAGAAAGATCAAATTAAGAATTGTCACAACAAAGGAAGAATTCTACCAACACACTGAGAATTCTAAGCTCAAAGCCAGTATTCAAAGAACATATTCAGAATTGTGAGAACAATGTCTTACTTCTAGCAGTGCAGTGAGACTTTTAATATCAAAGCTAGTATTAAAGAAAGATCAAATTAAGAATTTTCACAACAAAGAAAGAATTCTACCAACACATTGAGAATTCTAAGCTTCTAAGAATTGTCACAACAAAGGAAGAATTCTACCAACTCACTGAGAATTCTAAGCTTCTAAGAATTCTAAGAATTATCACAACACAGGAAGAATTCTACCAACACATTGAGAATACTAAGCTTCTAAGAATTGTCACCATAAAGGAAGAATTCTACCAACTCACTGAGAATTCTAAGCTATAAAGAATTCTAAGAATTGTCACAACAAAGGAAGCATTCTACCAACACACTGAGAATTCTAAGCTTCGAGGAATTGTCATAACAATGGAAGAATTCTACCAACACACTGAGAAATCTATGCGCAAAGCCAGTATTCAAAGATCATATTCAGAATTGTGAGAACAATGTCTTAATTCGAGCAGTGCACTGAGAGTTGTAATATCAAAACTAGTATTAAAGAAAGATCAAATTAAGAATTGTCACAACAAAGTAAGAATTCTACCAACACATTGAAAATTCTAAGATTCTAAGAATTCTAAGAATCGTCACAACAAAGGAAGAATTCTACCAACACATTGAGAATTCTAAGCTCAAAACCAGTATTAAAAGATTACATTCAGAATTGTGAGAACCATGTATTAATTCTCGCAGTGCACTGAGAGTTCTAATATCAAAGCTAGTATTAAAGAAAGATCAAATTAAGAATTATCACAACAAAGGAAAAGTTCTACTAACACAATGAGAATTCTAAACTTCTTAGAATTTTAACAATTGTCACAACAAAGGAAGAATTCTACCAACACACTGAGAATTCTAAGCGCAACGCCAGTATTCAAAGATCATATTCAGAATTGTTAGAACAATGTCTTGATTCTAGCAGTGCACTGAGAGTTTTAATATCAAAGCTAGTATTAAAGAAAGATCAAATTAAGAATTGTCACAACAAAGGAAGAATTCTACCAACACACTGAGAATTCTAAGCTCAAAGCCAGTATTCAAAGATCATATTCAGAATTGTGAGAACAATGTCTTACTTCTAGCAGTGCAGTGAGACTTTTAATATCAAAGCTAGTATTAAAGAAAGATCAAATTAAGAATTTTCACAACAAAGAATGAATTCTACGAACACATTGAGAATTCTAAGGTTCTAAGAATATTCTAAGAATTGTCACAACAAAGGAAGAATTCTACCAACACATTGAGAATTCTAAGGTTCTAAGAATTCTAAGAATTATCACAACACAGGAAGAATTCTACCAACACATTGAGAATTCTAAGCTTCTAAGAATTGTCACCATAAAGGAAGAATTCTACCAACTCACTGAGAATTCTAAGCTATAAAGAATTCTAAGAATTGTCACAACAAAGGAAGCATTCTACCAACACACTGAGAATTCTAAGCTTCGAGGAATTGTCATAACAAGGGAAGAATTCTACCAACACACTGAGAAATCTATGCGCAAAGCCAGTATTCAAAGATCATATTCAGAATTGTGAGAACAATGTCTTAATTCGAGCAGTGCACTGAGAGTTGTAATATCAAAACTAGTATTAAAGAAAGATCAAATTAAGAATTGTCACAACAAAGGAAGAATTCTACCAACACAATGAAAATTCTAAGCTTCTAAGAATTCTAAGAATCGTCACAACAAAGGAAGAATTCTACCAACACATTGAGAATTCTAAGCTCAAACCAGTATTAAAAGATTACATTCAGAATTGTGAGAACCATGTATTAATTCTCGCAGTGCACTGAGAGTTCTAATATCAAAGCTAGTATTAAAGAAAGATCAAATTAAGAATTATCACAACAAAGGAAAAGTTCTACTAACACAATGAGAATTCTAAACTTCTTAGAATTTTAACAATTGTCACAACAAAGGAAGAATTCTACCAACACACTGAGAATTCTAAGCTCAAAGCCAGTATTCAAAGATCATATTCAGAATTGTTAGAACAATGTCTTGATTCTAGCAGTGCACTGAGAGTTTTAATATCAAAGCTAGTATTAAAGAAAGATCAAATTAAGAATTGTCACAACAAAGGAAGAATTCTACCAACACACTGAGAATTCTAAGCTCAAAGCCAGTATTCAAAGAACATATTCAGAATTGTGAGAACAATGTCTTACTTCTAGCAGTGCAGTGAGACTTTTAATATCAAAGCTAGTATTAAAGAAAGATCAAATTAAGAATTTTCACAACAAAGAAAGAATTCTACGAACACATTGAGAATTCTAAGGTTCTAAGAATATTCTAAGAATTGTCACAACAAAGGAAGAATTCTACCAACACATTGAGAATTCTAAGGTTCTAAGAATTCTAAGAATTATCACAACACAGGGAGAATTCTACCAACACATTGAGAATTCTAAGCTTCTAAGAATTGTCACCATAAAGGAAGAATTCTACCAACTCACTGAGAATTCTAAGCTATAAAGAATTCTAAGAATTGTCACAACAAAGGAAGCATTCTACCAACACACTGAGAATTCTAAGCTTCGAGGAATTGTCATAACAAGGGAAGAATTCTACCAACACACTGAGAAATCTATGCGCAAAGCCAGTATTCAAAGATCATATTCAGAATTGTGAGAACAATGTCTTAATTCGAGCAGTGCACTGAGAGTTGTAATATCAAAACTAGTATTAAAGAAAGATCAAACTAAGAATTGTCACAACAAAGGAAGAATTCTACCAACACATTGAAAATTCTAAGCTTCTAAGAATTCTAAGAATCGTCACAACAAAGGAAGAATTCTACCAACACATTGAGAATTCTAAGCTAAAAACCAGTATTAAAAGATTACATTCAGAATTGTGAGAACCATGTATTAATTCTCGCAGTGCACTGAGAGTTCTAATATCAAAGCTAGTATTAAAGAAAGATCAAATTAAGAATTATCACAACAAAGGAAAAGTTCTACTAACACAATGAGAATTCTAAACTTCTTAGAATTTTAACAATTGTCACAACAAAGGAAGAATTCTACCAACACACTGAGAATTCTAAGCGCAACGCCAGTATTCAAAGATCATATTCAGAATTGTTAGAACAATGTATTAATTCTAGCAGTGCACTGAGAGTTTTAATATCAAAGCTAGTATTAAAGAAAGATCAAATTAAGAATTGTCACAACAAAGGAAGAATTCTACCAACACACTGAGAATTCTAAGCTAAAAGCCAGTATTCAAAGATCATATTCAGAATTGTGAGAACAATGTCTTAATTCTAGCAGTGCACTGAGACTTTTAATATCAAAGCTAGTATTAAAGAAAGATCAAATTAAGAATTTTCACAACAAAGAAAGAATTCTACCAACACATTGAGAATTCTAAGGTTCTAAGAATATTCTAAGAATTGTCACAACAAAGGAAGAATTCTACCAACACACTGAGAATTCTAAGGTTCTAAGAATATTCTAAGAATTGTCACAACAAAGGAAGAATTCTACAAACACATTGAGAATTCTAAACTTCTAAGAATTATAAGAATTATCACAACACAGGAAGAATTCTACCAACACATTGAGAATTCTAAGCTTCTAAGAATTGTCACAACAAAGGAAGAATTCTACCAACACACTGAGAATTCTAAGCTTCTAAGAATTCTAAGAATTGTCACAACAAAGGAAGCTTTCTACCAACACACTGAGAATTCTAAGCTTCGAGGAATTGTCACAACAAAAGAAGAATTCTACCAACACACTGAGAATTCTAAGCTCAAAGCCAGTATTAAAAGATCATATTCAGAATTGTGAGACCAATCTCTTAATTCTACCAGTGCACTGAGAATTCTAATATCAAAGCTAGTATTAAAGAAAGATCAAATTAAGAATTGTCACAACAAAAGAAGAATTCTACCAACACATTGAGAATTCTAAGCTTCTAAGAATTCTAAGAATTATCACAACACAGGAAGAATTCTACCAACACATTGAGAATTCTAAGCTTCAAAGAATTGTAACAACAAAGGAAGAATTCTACCAACTCACTGAAAATTCTAAGCTATAAAGAATTCTAAGAATTGTCACAACAAAGGAAGAATTCTACCAACACACTGAGAATTCTAAGCTTCGAGGAATTGTCACAACAGGGGAAGAATTCTACCAACACACTGAGAATTCTATGCGCAAAGCCAGTATTCAAAGATCATATTCAGAATTGTGAGAACAATGTCTTAATTCTAGCAGTGCACTGAGACTTTTATTATCTAGCTAGTATTAAAGAAAGATCAAATTAAAAATTGTCCCAACAAAGAAAGAATTCTACCAACACATTGAGAATTCTAAGGTTCTAAGAATATTCTAAGAATTGTCACAACAAAGGAAGAATTCTACAAACACATTGAGAATTCTAAGCTTCTAAGAATTCTAAGAATTATCACAACACAGGAAGAATTCTACCAACACATTGAGAATTCTAAGAATTGTCACCATAAAGGAAGAATTCTACCAACTCACTGAGAATTCTAAGCTATAAAGAATTCTAAGAATTGTCACAACAAAGGAAGCATTCTACCAACACACTGAGAATTCTAAGCGCAACGCCAGTATTCAAAGATCATATTCAGAATTGTTAGAACAATGTCTTGATTCTAGCAGTGCACTGAGAGTTTTAATATCAAAGCTAGTATTAAAAAAAGATCAAATTAAGAATTGTCACAACAAAGGAAGAATTCTACCAACACACTGAGAATTCTAAGCTCAAAGCCAGTATTCAAAGATCATATTCAGAATTGTGAGAACAATGTCTTAATTCTAGCAGTGCAGTGAGACTTTTAATATCAAAGCTAGTATTAAAGAAAGATCAAATTAAGAATTTTCACAACAAAGAAAGAATTCTACCAACACATTGAGAATTCTAAGGTTCTAAGAATATTCTAAGAATTGTCACAACAAAGGAAGAATTCTACAAACACATTGAGAATTCTAAGCTTCTAAGAATTCTAAGAATTATCACAACAAAGGAAGAATTCTACCAACACATTGAGAATTCTAAGCTTCTAAGAATTGTCACAACAAAGGAAGAATTCTACCAACTCACTGAGAATTCTAAGCTTCTAAGAATTCTAAGAATTGTCACAACAAAGGAAGCATTCTACCAACACACTGAGAATTCTAAGCTTCTAAGAATTGTCACAACAAAAGAAGAATTCTACCAACACACTGAGAATTCTAAGCTCAAAGCCAGTATTCAAAGATCATATTCAGAATTGTGAGAGCAATGTCTTAATTCTAGCAGTGCACTGAGAGTTCTAATATCAAAGCTAGTATTAAAGAAAGATCAAATTAAGAATTTTCACAACAAAGGAAGAATTCTACCAACACATTGAGAATTCTAAGCTTCTAAGAATTCTAAGAATTTTCACAACAAAGGAAGAATTCTACCAACACATTGAGAATTCTAAGCTCAAAACCAATATTAAAAGATTACATTCAGAATTGTGAGAGCAATGTATAAATTCTAGCAGTGCACTGAGAGTTCTAATATCAAAGCTAGTATTAAAGAAAGATCAAATTAAGAATTGTCACAACAAAGGAAAAAATCTACTAACACAATGAGAATTCTAAACGTCTTAGAATTTTAACAATTGTCACAACAAAGGAAGAATTCTACCAACACACTGAGAATTCTAAGCGCAAAGCCAGTATTCAAAGATCATATTCAGAATTGTTAGAACAATGTCTTAATTCTAGCAGTGCACTGAGAGTTTTAATATCAAAGCTAGTATTAAAGAAAGATCAAATTAAGAATTGTCACAACAAAGGAAGAATTCTACCACACATTGAGAATTCTAAGCTCAAAACCAGTATTAAAAGATTACATTCAGAATTGTGAGAACAATGTATTAATTCTAGCAGTGCACTGAGAGTTCTAATATCAAAGCTAGTATTAAAGAAAGATCAAATTAAGAATTGTCACAACAAAGGAAAAAGTCTATCAACACATTGAGAATTATCACAACAAAGGAAAAATTCTACTAACACAATGAGAATTCTAAACGTCTTAGATTTTTAACAATTGTCACAACAAAGGAAGAATTCTACCAACACACTGAGAATTCTAAGCTAAAAGCCAGTATTCAAAGAACATATTCAGAATTGTGAGAACAATGTCTTACTTCTAGCAGTTCAGTGAGACTTTTAATATCAAAGCTAGTATTAAAGAAAGATCAAATTAAGAATTTTCACAACAAAGAAAGAATTCTACCAACACATTGAGAATTCTAAGGTTCTAAGAATATTCTAAGAATTGTCACAACAAAGGAAGAATTCTACCAACACATTGAGAATTCTAAGGTTCTAAGAATATTCTAAGAATTGTCACAACAAAGGAAGAATTCTACAAACACATTGAGAATTCTAAGCTTCTAAGAATTCTAAGAATTATCACAACACAGGAAGAATTCTACCAACACATTGAGAATTCTAAGCTTCTAAGAATTGTCACAACAAAGGAAGAATTCTACCAACACATTGAGAATTCTAAGGTTCTAAGAATATTCTAAGAATTGTCACAACAAAGGAAGAATTCTACAAACACATTGAGAATTCTAAGCTTCTAAGAATTCTAAGAATTATCACAACAAAGGAAGAATTCTACCAACACATTGAGAATTCTAAGCTTCTAAGAATTGTCACAACAAAGGAAGAATTCTACCAACTCACTGAGAATTCTAAGCTTCTAAGAATTCTAAGAATTGTCACAACAAAGGAAGAATTCTACCAACACACTGAGAATTCTAAGCTCAAAGCCAGTATTCAAAGATCATATTCAGAATTGTGAGAACAATGTCTTAATTCTAGCAGTGCACTGAGAGTTCTAATATCAAAGCTAGTATTAAAGAAAGATCAAATTAAGAATTTTCACAACAAAGGAAGAATTCTACCAACACATTGAGAATTCTAAGCTTCTAAGAATTCTAAGAATTTTCACAACAAAGGAAGAATTCTACCAACACATTGAGAATTCTAAGCTCAAAACCAGTATTAAAAGATTACATTCAGAATTGTGAGAACAATGTCTTAATTCTAGCAGTGCACTGAGAGTTCTAATATCAAAGCTAGTATTAAAGAAAGATCAAATTAAGAATTGTCACAACAAAGGAAAAAGTCTATCAACACATTGAGAATTATCACAACAAAGGAAAAAATCTACTAACACAAAGAGAATTCTAAAAGTCTTAGAATTTTAACAATTGTCACAACAAAGGAAGAATTCTACCAACACACTGAGAATTCTAAGCGCAAAGCCAGTATTCAAAGATCATATTCAGAATTGTTAGAACAATGTCTTAATTCTAGCAGTGCACTGAGAGTTTTAATATCAAAGCTAGTATTAAAGAAAGATCAAATTAAGAATTGTCACAACAAAGGAAGAATTCTACCACACATTGAGAATTCTAACCTCAAAACCAGTATTAAAAGATTACATTCAGAATTGTGAGAACAATGTATTAATTCTAGCAGTGCACTGAGAGTTCTAATATCAAAGCTAGTATTAAAGAAAGATCAAATTAAGAATTGTCACAACAAAGGAAAAAGTCTATCAACACATTGAGAATTATCACAACAAAGGAAAAATTCTACTAACACAATGAGAATTCTAAACATCTTAGATTTTTAACAATTGTCACAACAAAGGAAGAATTCTACCAACACACTGAGAATTCTAAGCTCAAAGCCAGTATTCAAAGAACATATTCAGAATTGTGAGAACAATGTCTTACTTCTAGCAGTGCAGTGAGACTTTTAATATCAAAGCTAGTATTAAAGAAAGATCATATTAAGAATTTTCACAACAAAGAAAGAATTCTACCAACACATTGAGAATTCTAATTTTCTAAGAATATTCTAAGAATTGTCACAACAAAGGAAGAATTCTACCAACACATTGAGAATTCTAAGGTTCTAAGAATATTCTAAGAATTGTCACAACAAAGGAAGAATTCTACAAACACATTGAGAATTCTAAGCTTCTAAGAATTCTAAGAATTATCACAACACAGGAAGAATTCTACCAACACATTGAGAATTCTAAGATTCTAAGAATTGTCACAACAAAGGAAGAATTCTACCAACTCACTGAGAATTCTAAGCTTCTAAGAATTCTAAGAATTGTCACAACAAGGAAGCATTCTACCAACACACTGAGAATTCTTAGCTTCTAAGAATTGTCACAACAAAAGAAGAATTCTACCAACACACTGAGAATTCTAAGCTCAAAGCCAGTATTCAAAGATCATATTCAGAATTGTGAGAGCAATGTCTTAATTCTAGCAGTGCACTGAGAGTTCTAATATCAAAGCTAGTATTAAAGAAAGATCAAATTAAGAATTTTCACAACAAAGGAAGAATTCTACCAACACATTGAGAATTCTAAGCTCAAAACCAGTATTAAAAGATTACATTCAGAATTGTGAGAACAATGTATAAATTCTAGCAGTGCACTGAGAGTTCTAATATCAAAGCTAGTATTAAAGAAAGATCAAATTAAGAATTGTCACAACAAAGGAAAAAGTCTATCAACACATTGAGAATTATCACAACAAAGGAAAAATTCTACTAACACAATGAGAATTCTAAACATCTTAGAATTTTAACAATTGTCACAACAAATGAAGAATTCTACCAACACACTGAGAATTCTAAGCTCAAAGCCAGTATTCAAAGATCATATTCAGAATTGTGAGAACAATGTCTTAATTCTAGCAGTGCACTGAGACTTTTAATATCAAAGCTAGTATTAAAGAAAGATCAAATTAAGAATTTTCACAACAAAGAAAGAATTCTACCAACACATTGAGAATTCTAAGGTTCTAAGAATATTCTAAGAATTGTCACAACAAAGGAAGAATTCTACAAACACATTGAGAATTCTAAGCTTCTAAGAATTCTAAGAATTATCACAACACAGGAAGAATTCTACCAACACATTGAGAATTCTAAGCTTCTAAGAATTGTCACAACAAAAGAAGAATTCTACCAACACTGAGAATTCTAACTTTAAAGCCAGTATTCAAAGATCATATTCAGAATTGTGAGAACAATGTCTTAATTCTAGCAGTGCACTGAGAGTTCTAATATCAAAACTAGTATTAAAGAAAGATCAAATTAAGAATTGTCACAACAAAGGAAGAATTCTACAAACACATTGAGAATTCTAAGCTTCTAAGAATTCTAAGAATTATCACAACACAGGAAGAATTCTACCAACACATTGAGAATTCTAAGCTTCTAAGAATATTCTAAGAATTGTCACAACAAAAGAAGAATTCTACCAACACACTGAGAATTCTAAGCTCAAAGCCAGTATTCAAAGATCATATTCAGAATTGTGAGAACAATGTCTTAATTCTAGCAGTGCACTGAGAGTTCTAATATCAAAGCTAGTATTAATGAAAGATCAAATTAAGAATTGTCACAACAAAGGAAGAATTCTACCAACACACTGAGAATTCTAAGCTTCTAAGAATTCTAAGAATTGTCACAACAAAGGAAGAATTCTACCAACTCACTGAGAATTCTAAGCTTCTAAGAATTCTAAGAATTGTCACAACAAAGGAAGCATTCTACCAACACACTGAGAATTCTAAGCTTCTAAGAATTGTCACAACAAAAGAAGAATTCTACCAACACACTGAGAATTCTAAGCTCAAAGCCAGTATTCAAAGATCATATTCAGAATTGTGAAACCAATCTCTTAATTCTACCAGTGCACTGAGAATTCTAATATCAAAGCTAGTATTAAAGAAAGATCAAATTAAGAATTGTCACAACAAAGGAAGAATTCTACCAACACATTGAGAATTCTAAGGTTCTAAGAATTGTCACAACAAAGGAAGAATTCTACCAACTCACTGAGAATTCTAAGCTATAAAGAATTCTAAGAATTGTCACAACAAAGGAAGCATTCTACCAACACACTGAGAATTCTAAGCTTCGAGGAATTGTCACAACATGGGAAGAATTCTACCAACACACTGAGAATTCTATGCGCAAAGCCAGTATTCAAAGATCATATTCAGAATTGTGAGAACAATGTCTTAATTCTAGCAGTGCACTGAGAGTTCTAATATCAAAGCTAGTATTAATGAAAGATCAAATTAAGAATTGTCACAACAAAGGAAGAATTCTACCAACACATTGAGAATTCTAAGCTTCTAAGAATTCTAAGAATTGTCACAACAAAGGAAGAATTCTACCACACATTGAGAATTCTAAGCTCAAAACCAGTATTCAAAGATCATATTCAGAATTGTTAGAACAATGTCTTAATTCTAGCAGTGCACTGAGAGTTTTAACCCCTTAACTGGCGGCACCAAGATCACAAAAAACGCCTGAAAAAGCATACCCAAATTAAATCAGCTGCTGTTCATGAACTCTTTGGAGTACACACAAAAGTTTAGTGTCTTTGCGAAGCAGACAACGTATATATTTTTCATTTATGTAGTCAAAAGCACTGTAACTGTAATGAGTATGTAGCTATTAAGTTTGGAACACAGAAAAAGTAGACAATTTTTGCCTCGCCTAGATTTTTCCTGATTGTTATCATGTAACTACACACTGAATATAGAAGGTATCGGTTGGAAAATACATTGGAGCTGTAGAATGAAGTCTTTTTGTCGTGCATTTCAAATTTCATCAAGATAGCACAAAAGCCTATTGTTTTGTAAAGGTTTTTGTGCATTGAAGCCCTGGCGTGGTCTCTCACGTGCCATTTGGAGACTCCGAGTGCCACATGTTAGCAGCCTTTGACATGCAAATTTTAAAGGGCTGTAACTCCTCAATGCTTCAACATACAGTCATCAATGAGGGCTCTAATCAAAGATACTACCCTGAGGAATCCTGTACTACACACAAAATTACTGAATAAATCATAAATAAAGCCATACTAATCTAAAAAAATATGAATGACACTATTGTACATTGTAAAAAAAAAAATAGTCACAAAACAAATCACCATTTCTGTAAATGCTATTTTATTTTTCAGAGTAATGTAAAAAAAACACAGCACAGCAAACTGCAACTATTTACAATTATTCTTCTCTACCCCACCCCACACCCCCCCCCCCTCACAGGGAATTTTCAGTGTGCCACCGGTTGTAGCAGTCTCTGTTTGGGACAAAGCACAATGGCTTGTCACATGTGGTGCACTGAACTGCAGTTTTCATACCACATACACGGCATTTTAGTCTTCCAGCAGTCTTGTGCCCAGTGATGAACTGTAGCCGGTGTCGTGAGCCACTTGGCTGAGATGGCCCTGGCTGAGATAAACTGGGAACACTCCCCTCAGTGCATAACTGCATCAGCTGCTCAGCCAGTGTCTCCCTGAATGCCTTCTGGCACATTGGTACTTGTCCTTTTGCAGTGTGCAGCTCTTTGTTGAGAATGAAGGCATTCACTATTGCAATGTCAAGGAAGTGGTAAAAGAATGTCTTATACCACTTGCGGGTTTTGTAGAGGACTTGATAGTATCCAATCAGTGCATCAGAGACATCCACTCCTCCCATGCACTGATTGTACTCTTTGACGGCCGGAGGAACTGGGATGTCCTTCTTTGTCCAGCGACCACTGCTGTCCTTCACCTTCCTTGTGACTGTGTTGCTGCTGTGTGCTGTGTGGATGGTGGAGCAGAGGAAGACATCTCGAGTGTCTCGCCACTGGAGGAAGAGAAGTGAGCCGGTGCGAAGCCAACGGATGCTGCCACGTGGAGCTCTAGGAGCAAGGGCATTGTCTGTTGTTTTTGGGTAACCTAGTCTGTTCTTTCTAATAGTCCCACATGCCCAGATCCTCTGCTGCATGAGATCCTGGAATAGTGTTGGACTGGTGTAAAAATTGTCCATAAACAGTTTATAGCCTGTGCCTAGCAATGATGTGTTTGTGAGCTTTGTTACTACGTCATAACTGAGACCCTTTCCACTGATATTATCTGTTTTGCCCTCATAAACAAAGAAGTCCCAGGTGTAGCCGTTGCTGGAGTCTGCAAGGACAAACAGTTTGAAGCCCCAGCAAACAGGTTTGCCCTTCATATACTGTCTGAACATAACCCTTGCTTTTGATGCAACCATTCGCTCATCGATTGCTATGTCCTGGCGAGGATGGTAGTTTCGGCGGCAAGCATCTCTCATCTGCATGTAAAGAGGTTTTATTTTTCCAAGTCGGTCAAAATCTGGTGTCCCTCTTTTTGCTTCATTTGCAGAATCCTCTGCTGCACTACTCAGGTGGAGAGCATAAAGGATCCTGAGCCACTTTCTTCCTGACATGACCGTCTTTGGAAACTGCAGATTGTACAGCTTCCCACCTCGCCAGTAGTCTGTTAGAGATGTGCACTTGACAAAACCCATGTAAATGGCGACAGACAGAAAGCCAAACATATCCTGCATAGTAATGTCTGTCCAAGGGCTGGATGGTGTTGCGCAGTGTGCTCTTCCATACTCATTGCTGTTAGTCAACAATGTCTGAAGCACATCAACGGTGAAGAAGAGCTGAAAAAGCTCAAGAGCACTATATGCAGCAGTCATAATAAGCTGCGCTCCCGGTGTTCTGCATGGGCGGAAAGCGGGTTGGGGTGGTGTTATATCCGGCTCCTCAACACCATGCCATCTGTCTGCAGCTGGAGTAGATGTGCCCTCCCCCCTTGTTCTGCCCACGCTCCTGCCTGTGCTCCTGCCCACGCTCCTGCCTGTGCTCCTGCCCCCGCTCCTGCCCACGCTCGTGTCCGCGCTCCCACCCCCGCTCCGGCTCCGGCTCCTGGTTGTGTCCTGGCCCAGGGCTCTGCCTCTGCTCCTAAAGTTCCTTCTGGCCCGTGCTGTAACAGGCATTAGATCCTCTTCATCAGATGAAGAAGCCTCTTCCACCATCTTCTCTTTGGCTGGCTGCCACTCATGATCAGAGGTTCCCCTAATTTGTAAAAGAAGGAAAATGTCAGGCCTTCATGCACCAAAAACCCAGTCATTTTTCAGTGATTCCCTTACACACACAAATAAATACATTGTATATCAAAAAAAGTTACAGTAAATGCAGACAGTGCATACACACATAAAATAAAAACCACATAATCCTCCCAGTAGTCCTTGTCTGATACAAAATGTACAACCTCCTCCCATACAATAACCCCCACCCCCAACTTGTAAAACTTTAGACACTTACTGGTCATCTCCATCGGAAAACAAATCTTCTTCTGATGTTGGCTGATCAGTTGAATCTGAAACCTCTGATGCTGAAACGTCGCTCTCTCTCCGTGTGAGCAATTCCACAACCTCCTGAGCGGTGAATTTGGTCTTGCCGGCGGCACGCTGTGCCATTTTGCAAAACTCCAAAACAACGATGCGATCACGACGAATCTGAAATGAAGCTCTGAGACGTTGTCCACCTCACCTTGCCCTTTTATCAGGTGATGCTGACGTAATAGAGAAGCCCGCGAAACCCCTAATCGATACAGTACACCTTTCCCCACCCCCAAACACCTGGCACCTTTTAATATGTAAATCACACCACTATACAGCGCCCACGCAAACACACAATATAAGTGGCGCCACAGCGGCGCATGGTTATATTTTCTGTGTAATGGTGCATGCCAAGCTCAGCATTACATACATATTTACATCAGAATGGCATATAATACGAGGACGAGCTGAGAATAAAAACTTGCCTTCTGAGTAACAGGTGTTCATTTGCAGCGATAAAACTGGTCAAATCAGCGACGACATTCTCTAGTACAAAATAATCCACTCTCGTGAGTCATTTAGTCACTTCGTATAATAAATGTAGTCTGTTTTTGATGCATTCTGACAATCCGTTGCCGAGAGAAAACATTGTAAATACTGTTTATGCACGTCAGCGCATAGACTCCTACTTCCTGTTTGGTTTACGCATGAAGGACGCAGCAATTACGCACTGAATACGCAGGGAGTTTATGCCTTCATGTGAAAACACACCCCGTAGTGCCATATACCCACGTGTCGGGAATTTTATTGGCTATCCATCTGTGGTTTTAGATTTCAGGTTAGAGTTGACCAATAAGAACGATTGGAGAACATTTGGGGGCATGTCCTTAAATGTCACATGACGCTCTCTGGATATTATTGGCTCTGGAAAATCCATTTCATAACATGATTGGCTAAATGAGGTGTCAATCGAATTCTGAGGGTCTAGTCTGTCATATAAAAGCATCGTGAGGATGAACGGCAGCGTTACTGTGACGCTATGAGGCTTCAAAGTCGGAAATCGCTACAGAGGGCCAGGGGGCGGGCCCTTGCCAGTTAAAAGGTTAATATCAAAGCTAGTATTAAAGAAAGATCAAATTAAGAATTGTCACAACACAGGAAGAATTCTACCAACACATTGAGAATTCTAAGCTCAAAACCAGTATTAAAAGATTACATTCAGAATTGTGAGAACAATGTATTAATTCTAGCAGTGCACTGAGACTTTTAATATCAAAGCTAGTATTAAAGAAAGATCAAATTAAGAATTGTCACAACAAAGGAAAAAGTCTATCAACACATTGAGAATTATCACAACAAAGGAAGAATTCTACCAACACATTGAGAATTCTAAGCTTCGAGGAATTGTCACAACAGGGGAAGAATTCTACCAACACACTGAGAATTCTATGCGCAAAGCCAGTATTCAAAGATCATATTCAGAATCGTGAGAACAATGTCTTAATTCTAGCAGTGCACTGAGAGTTCTAATATCAAAGCTAGTATTAAAGAAAGATCAAATTAAGAATTGTCACAACAAAGGAAGAATTCTACCAACACACTGAGAATTCTAAGCTCAAAGCCAGTATTCAAAGATCATATTCAGAATTGTGAGAGCAATGTCTTAATAATTCTAGCAGTGCACTGAGAGTACTAATATCAAAACTAGTATTAAAGAAAGATCAAATTAAGAATTGTCACAACAAAGGAAGAATTCTACCAACACATTGAGAATTCTAAGCTTCTAAGAATTCTAAGAATTGTCACAACAAAGGAAGAATTCTACCACACATTGAGAATTCTAAGCTCAAAACCAGTATTAAAAGAGTACATTCAGAATTGTGAGAACAATGTATAAATTCTAGCAGTGCACTGAGAGTTCTAATATCAAAGCTAGTATTAAAGAAAGATCAAATTAAGAATTGTCACAACAAAGGAAAAAGTCTATCAACACATTGAGAATTATCACAACAAAGGAAAAAATCTACTAACACAATGAGAATTCTAAACGTCTTAGAATTTTAACAATTGTCACAACAAAGGAAGAATTCTACCAACACACTGAGAATTCTAAGCGCAAAGCCAGTATTCAAAGATCATATTCAGAATTGTTAGAACACTGTCTTAATTCTAGCAGTGCACTGAGAGTTTTAATATCAAAGGTAGTATTAAAGAAAGATCAAATTAAGAATTGTCACAACAAAGGAAGAATTCTACAAACACATTGAGAATTCTAAGCTTCTAAGAATTCTAAGAATTGTCACAACAAAGGAAGAATTCTACCAACTCACTGAGAATTCTAAGCTTCTAAGAATTGTCACAACAAAGGAAGAATTCTACCAACTCACTGAGAATTCTAAGCTTCTAAGAATTCTAAGAATTGTCACAACAAAGGAAGCATTCTACCAACAAACTGAGAATTCTAAGCTTCTAAGAATTGTCACAACAAAAGAAGAATTCTACCAACACACTGAGAATTCTAAGCTCAAAGCCAGTATTCAAAGATCATATTCAGAATTGTGAGAACAATGTATTAATTCTAGCAGTGCACTGAGAGTTCTAATATCAAAGCTAGTATTAAAGAAAGATCAAATTAAGAATTGTCACAACAAAGGAAAAATTCTACAAACACATTGAGAATTCTAAGCTTCTAAGAATTCTAAGAATTATCACAACACAGGAAGAATTCTACCAACACATTGAGAATTCTAAGCTTCTAAGAATTGTCACAACAAAGGAAGAATTCTACCAACACACTGAGAATTCTAAGCTCAAAGCCAGTATTCAAAGATCATATTCAGAATTGTGAGAACAATGTCTTAATTCTAGCAGTGCACTGAGACTTTTAATATCAAAGCTAGTATTAAAGAAAGATCAAATTAAGAATTGTCACAACAAAGGAAGAATTCTACCAACTCACTGAGAATTCTAAACTTCTAAGAATTGTCACAACAAAAGAAGAATTCTACCAACACACTGACAATTCTAAGCTTCTAAGAATTCTAAGAATTGTCACAACAAGGGAAGAATTCTACCAACACACTGAGAATTCTAAGCTCAAAGCCAGCATTCAAAAATCATATTCAGAATTGTGAGAACAATGTCTTAATTCTAGCAGTGCACTGAGACTTTTAATATCAAAGCTAGTATTAAAGAAAGATCAAATTAAGAATTTTCACAACAAAGAAAGAATTCTACAAACACATTGAGAATTCTAAGGTTCTAAGAATATTCTAAGAATTGTCACAACAAAGGAAGAATTCTACAAACACATTGAGAATTCTAAGCTTCTAAGAATTCTAAGAATTATCACAACACAGGAAGAATTCTACCAACACATTGAGAATTCTAAGCTTCTAAGAATTGTCACAACAAAGGAAGAATTCTACCAACACATTCAGAATTCTAAGTTTAAAGCCAGTATTAAAAGATTATATTCAGAATTGTGAGAACAAAGTATTAATTCTAGCAGTGCACTGAGAGTTCTAATATCAAAGCTAGTATTAAAGAAAGATCAAATTAAGAATTGTCACAACAAAGGAAAAATTCTACAAACACATTGAGAATTCTAAGCTTCTAAGAATTATCACAACACAGGAAGAATTCTACCAACACATTGAGAATTCTAAGCTTCTAAGAATTGTCACAACAAAGGAAGAATTCTACCAACACACTGAGAATTCTAAGCTCAAAGCCAGTATTCAAAGATCATATTCAGAATTGTGAGAACAATGTCTTAATTCTAGCAGTGCACTGAGACTTTTAATATCAAAGCTAGTATTAAAGAAAGATCAAATTAAGAATTGTCACAACAAAGGAAGAATTCTACCAACTCACTGAGAATTCTAAGCTTCTAAGAATTGTCACAACAAAAGAAGAATTCTACCACACATTGAGAATTCTAAGCTCAAAACCAGTATTAAAAGAGTACATTCAGAATTGTGAGAACAATGTATAAATTCTAGCAGTGCACTGAGAGTTCTAATATCAAAGCTAGTATTAAAGAAAGATCAAATTAAGAATTGTCACAACAAAGGAAAAAGTCTATCAACACATTGAGAATTATCACAACAAAGGAAAAAATCTACTAACACAATGAGAATTCTAAACGTCTTAGAATTTTAACAATTGTCACAACAAAGGAAGAATTCTACCAACACACTGAGAATTCTAAGCGCAAAGCCAGTATTCAAAGATCATATTCAGAATTGTTAGAACACTGTCTTAATTCTAGCAGTGCACTGAGAGTTTTAATATCAAAGCTAGTATTAAAGAAAGATCAAATTAAGAATTGTCACAACAAAGGAAGAATTCTACAAACACATTGAGAATTCTAAGCTTCTAAGAATTCTAAGAATTGTCACAACAAAGGAAGAATTCTACCAACTCACTGAGAATTCTAAGCTTCTAAGAATTGTCACAACAAAGGAAGAATTCTACCAACTCACTGAGAATTCTAAGCTTCTAAGAATTCTAAGAATTGTCACAACAAAGAAAGCATTCTACCAACAAACTGAGAATTCTAAGCTTCTAAGAATTGTCACAACAAAAGAAGAATTCTACCAACACACTGAGAATTCTAAGCTCAAAGCCAGTATTCAAAGATCATATTCAGAATTGTGAGAACAATGTATTAATTCTAGCAGTGCACTGAGAGTTCTAATATCAAAGCTAGTATTAAAGAAAGATCAAATTAAGAATTGTCACAACAAAGGAAAAATTCTACAAACACATTGAGAATTCTAAGCTTCTAAGAATTCTAAGAATTATCACAACACAGGAAGAATTCTACCAACACATTTAGAATTCTAAGCTTCTAAGAATTGTCACAACAAAGGAAGAATTCTACCAACACACTGAGAATTCTAAGCTCAAAGCCAGTATTCAAAGATCATATTCAGAATTGTGAGAACAATGTCTTAATTCTAGCAGTGCACTGAGACTTTTAATATCAAAGCTACTATTAAAGAAAGATCAAATTAAGAATTGTCACAACAAAGGAAGAATTCTACCAACTCACTGAGAATTCTAAACTTCTAAGAATTGTCACAACAAAAGAAGAATTCTACCAACACACTGAGAATTCTAAGGTTCTAAGAATTCTAAGAATTGTCACAACAAGGGAAGAATTCTACCAACACACTGAGAATTCTAAGCTCAAAGCCAACATTCAAAAATCATATTCAGAATTGTGAGAACAATGTCTTAATTCTAGCAGTGCACTGAGACTTTTAATATCAAAGCTAGTATTAAAGAAAGATCAAATTAAGAATTTTCACAACAAAGAAAGAATTCTACAAACACATTGAGAATTCTAAGGTTCTAAGAATATTCTAAGAATTGTCACAACAAAGGAAGAATTCTACAAACACATTGAGAATTCTAAGCTTCTAAGAATTCTAAGAATTATCACAACACAGGAAGAATTCTACCAACACATTGAGAATTCTAAGCTTCTAAGAATTGTCACAACAAAGGAAGAATTCTACCAACACAATGAGAATTCTAAGTTTAAAGCCAGTATTAAAGATTATATTCAGAATTGTGAGAACAATATATTAATTCTAGCAGTGCACTGAGAGTTCTAATATCAAAGCTAGTATTAAAGAAAGATCAAATTAAGAATTGTCACAACAAAGGAAAAATTCTACAAACACATTGAGAATTCTAAGCTTCTAAGAATTATCACAACACAGGAAGAATTCTACCAACACATTGAGAATTCTAAGCTTCTAAGAATTGTCACAACAAAGGAAGAATTCTACCAACACACTGAGAATTCTAAGCTCAAAGCCAGTATTCAAAGATCATATTCAGAATTGTGAGAACAATGTCTTAATTCTAGCAGTGCACTGAGACTTTTAATATCAAAGCTAGTATTAAAGAAAGATCAAATTAAGAATTGTCACAACAAAGGAAGAATTCTACCAAATCACTGAGAATTCTAAGCTTCTAAGAATTGTCACAACAAAAGAAGAATTCTACCAACACACTGAGAATTCTAAGCTCAAAGCCAGTATTCAAAGATCATATTCAGAATTGTGAGAACAATGTATTAATACTAGCAGTGCACTGAGAGTTCTAATATCAAAGCTAGTATTAAAGAAAGATCAAATTAAGAATTGTCACAACAAAGGAAAAATTCTACAAACACATTGAGAATTCTTAGAAGCTTAGAATTCTAAGAATTATCACAACACAGGAAGAATTCTACCAACACATTGAGAATTCTAAGCTTCTAAGAATTGTCACAACAAAGGAAGAATTCTACCAACACATTGAGAATTCTAAGCTCAAAACCAGTATTAAAAGATTACATTCAGAATTGTGAGAATAATGTCTTAATTCTAGCAGTGCACTGAGACTTTTAATATCAAAGCTAGTATTAAAGAAAGATCAAAATAAGAATTGTCACAACAAAGGAAGAATTCTACCAACTCACTGAGAATTCTAAACTTCTAAGAATTGTCACAACACAGGAAGAATTCTACCAACACACTGACATTTCTAAGCTTCTAAGAATTGTCACAACAAGGGAAGAATTCTACCAACACACTGAGAATTCTAAGCTCAAAGCCAGCATTCAAAAATCATATTCAGAATTGTGAGAACAATGTCTTAATTCTAGCAGTGCACTGAGACTTTTAATATCAAAGCTAGTATTAAAGAAAGATCAAATTAAGAATTGTCCCAACACAGGAAGAATTCTACAAACACATTGAGAATTCTAAGCTTCTAAGAATTCTAAGAATTATCACAACAAAGGAAGAATTCTACCAACACATTCAGAATTCTAAGTTTAAAGCCAGTATTAAAAGATTATATTCAGAATTGTGAGAACAATGTATTAATTCTAGCAGTGCACTGAGAGTTCTAATATCAAAGCTAGTATTAAAGAAAGATCAAATTAAGAATTGTCACAACAAAGGAAAAATTCTACAAACACATTGAGAATTCTAAGCTTCTAAGAATTGTCACAACAAAGGAAGAATTCTACCAACACACTGAGAATTCTATGCTCAAAACCAGTATTGAAAGATTACATTCAGAATTGTGAGAACAATGTATTAATTCTAGCAGTGCACTGAGAGTTCTAATATCAAAGCTAGTATTAAAGAAAGATCAAATTAAGAATTGTCACAACAAAAGAAGAATTCTACCAACACATTGAGAATTCTAAGGTTCTAAGAATATTCTAAGAATTGTCACAACAAAGGAAGAATTCTACAAACACATTGAGAATTCTAAGCTTCTAAGAATTCTAAGAATTATCACAACACAGGAAGAATTCTACCAACACATTGAGAATTCTAAGCTTCTAAGAATTGTCACAACAAAGGAAGAATTCTACCAACACATTGAGAATTCTAAGCTCAAAACCAGTATTAAAAGATTACATTCAGAATTGTGAGAACAATGTATTAATTCTAGCAGTGCACTGAGAGTTCTAATATCAAAGCTAGTATTAAAGAAAGATCAAATTAAGAATTGTCACAACAAAGGAAGAATTCTACCAACACACTGAGAATTCTAAGCTCAAAGCCAGTATTCAAAGATCATATTTAGAATTGTGAGAACAATGTATTAATTCTAGCAGTGCACTGAGACTTTTAATATCAAAGCTAGTATTAAAGAAAGATCAAATTAAGAATTGTCACAACAAAGGAAGAATTCTACCAACTCACTGAGAATTCTAAGCTTCTAAGAATTGTCACAACAAAAGAAGAATTCTACCAACACACTGAGAATTCTAAGCTCAAAGCCAGTATTCAAAGATCATATTCAGAATTGTGAGAACAATGTATTAATTCTAGCAGTGCACTGAGAGTTCTAATATCAAAGCTAGTATTAAAGAAAGATCAAATTAAGAATTGTCACAACAAAGGAAAATTCTACAAACACATTGAGAATTCTAAGCTTCTAAGAATTCTAAGAATTATCACAACACAGGAAGAATTCTACCAACACATTGAGAATTCTAAGCTTCTAAGAATTGTCACAACAAAGGAAGAATTCTACCAACACATTGAGAATTCTAAGCTCAAAACCAGTATTAAAAGATTACATTCAGAATTGTGAGAACAATGTATTAATTCTACCAGTGCACTGAGAGTTCTAATATCAAAGCTAGTATTAAAGAAAGATCAAATTAAGAATTGTCACAACAAAGGAAGAATTCTACCAACACACTGAGAATTCTAAGCTCAAAGCCAGTATTCAAAGATCATATTCAGAATTGTGAGAACAATGTCTTAATTCTAGCAGTGCACTGAGACTTTTAATATCAAAGCTAGTACTAAAGAAAGATCAAATTAAGAATTTTCACAACAAAGAAAGAATTCTACCAACACATTGAGAATTCTAAGGTTCTAAGAATATTCTAAGAATTGTCACAACAAAGGAAGAATTCTACCAACACATTGAGAATTCTAAGCTTCTAAGAATTCTAAGAATTATCACAACACAGGAAGAATTCTACCAACACATTGAGAATTCTAAGCTTCTAAGAATTGTCACAACAAAGGAAGAATTCTACCAACACACTGAGAATTCTAAGCTCAAAGCCAGTATTCAAAGATCATATTCAGAATTGTGAGAACAATGTCTTAATTCTAGCAGTGCACTGAGACTTTTAATATCAAAGCTACTATTAAAGAAAGATCAAAATAAGAATTGTCACAACAAAGGAAGAATTCTACCAACTCACTGAGAATTCTAAACTTCTAAGAATTGTCACAACAAAAGAAGAATTCTACCAACACACTGACAATTCTAAGCTTTTAAGAATTCTAAGAATTGTCACAATAAGGGAAGAATTCTACCAACACACTGAGAATTCTAAACTCAAAGCCAGCATTCAAAAATCATATTCAGGAGACTATGCTGTAGTCACGCGAGACTTTGTGAATCTCGGCAGTATCGTTAATGGCGGCGTGACTCTATCAGCAAACATTTGCGTGATTAGCCTTTTTTTTTTTTTCGCCAATTTATAACTAGACAGGCTTAAAACCAAAAAATATAGGTAGTTTCTTTGCCTAACTTAAATTATTTTCAACAATCTGGAGGACGGTGAAGAGGACCTGGATAGTTTGCTGCGGTACATCGACGGGTGTTTTGAGCGAGTCGTCATGGGGAAAACAGACAAGACGCCGACTCCCTCCACCAGCAAAGCAACGCCGTCCACAAAAAGAAGCCGCCCAGCAGAGTCCCCAGAGGCAACTTCGCCACCCACCACCAATATTGGTGACATTCTGGAGTCCATTAATAACAAATTGTCCAGCTTTGACGCCCGCTTGGCCCTGGTTGAAATCCTTCACAAGGAGTTTCAGGCCCTGCGGGAGTCAGTCGAGTTCAGCCAGCATCAGGTGGAAACACTGGCTGCTGAAAACGCTGTCCTCAGAGAGTCGGTGAATTCCCTCACCGAGGAAACGACCCGGCTCTCAGAAGAAAATAAGAAAATTAAAGAATCGATTATCGAGCTTCAGGCCCGCAGCATGAGAGAAAATATTGTGTTTTCAGGTATCCCGGAGAAGGCAGAGGAGGACCCGGAGGCTACAGTGAAGGAATTTATCCAAACTCACCTGAAGCTCCCGGAGGACGCCGTGAAGACCATCGCCTTCCATAGAGTCCACCGCCTGGGAGGGAAGCGACCCGGAGCACGCAGACCCAGACCGATCGTGGCCAAATTCGAACACTTCAAAGAAAAAGAGCTGGTGAAGAGCCGCGGCCGGGAGCTGAGAGGGACGGACTTCAGCGTCAACGACCAGTTTCCAAAGGAGATTCTGGAGCGACGCAAGGCTCTATTCCCCATCCGGAAGAAGCTCATGCAGGAAGGCTCCCGGGCTGTCATTGCCGTGGACAAACTGTATGTAAACGGACAGCTTTACCGAGACAAAAACACCACGCCATGGCTCTGCTGATCGATCAGGTGATCTGTGTCCATATTAACGTTCTTTTCTGAGTTTTTTTTTTTCAACCATCTAAACAGTACCATTAAATAGTCTAAATCTGTCTAAGTAGTACCATTAACGCCGACGAGTCAGCATAGTACCGTGATCGTTTGTTTGTTCTGTTTTGTTTTCCCCTCATCTAATTTCATTCTTATGTCACTTAGGTCACTTTTTACACGTCTTTTTTCTTTCTGCACTCAGCAATATGTTTACGTCACTTACAATGCTACAGTTTACTACACTAACATACAGCGCAGATGCACACACACCAACATACAGCGCACATACACACGCACACATCAATATAAAGGGCACACGCCAACATACAGAACATATGTACACACACACACACATCCTTAGTGAGCACACAACAGTCCATCAGTTAGTTTAAATATGAGCACACTCAGATTTGTCTCATGGAATGTGCACGGGGCTGGTTCGAGGGAAAAGAGACTAAAAATTTTTAATCGGTTAAAAGACTTAAAAGCAGATGTTGTTTTTCTACAGGAGACACATGTGTCCAAAACATCTGTGCTCACTCTTTCCTCTCCACAGTTCCCTCACACGTACTCAGCCTGCTATAACTCCAAACAAAGAGGTGTAGCTATATTGATTAACAAGAAGATAAACTTTAACATTAGCAACAGTACAATAGACCCTGAAGGTAGATTTATAATACTTAATTTATCTATACAGAATACAGATTTATGTATTGCTAGTATATATGGACCAAATGTTGATGACCCCTCCTTCTTTCATGCTTTGTTCACTTCACTCTCAGATCACTCTGACACCACACTTGTAATAGGAGGAGACTTCAACCTGGTACTTAATGCAGATATTGACAGGCTCAGTACAGCAGTGAGTCAGAGGAACTGGCAGTCTGCAGACATTCTTAAACAGTACATGAAGGATTTTGGACTTTGCGATGCTTGGCGTTCACATCACCCTACTTTGAGAGATTATAGTTATTTCTCACCAGTACACAAATCTCATTCCCGCTTAGATTACTTTTTAGTTAGCAGCTCCATAATGATGGATATCACAGACACTCAGATTCACCCTATCACTATTAGCGATCATGCACCGGTGTCTATATCTCTGACACAGAAAAGAGTCACACCACCAATCAGGAACTGGAGATTTAATACATCATTACTTAAAGAAGAAGATTTTATTAATTATTTCAAAAAGGAATGGTCAGCATACTTAGAATATAATGATATTCCAGGAATATCACCATGTGTTCTTTGGGAAGCAGGAAAGGCAGTAATGCGGGGCAAAATAATATCTTACTGCTCGCATAGGAAAAATAAAGAAAAAGCACTTGTGTTAGAATTAGAACAAAAAATTAAATCTTTAGAAACTGCCTATGCCGCTTCACCACAAGAACATACAATTATCAGCCTGAGGAAACTGAAACTGGAGCTAAATGAAATAATTGATAAAAGGACACAATTTATGTTGCAGAGGCTGCGTTTGGAAAACTTTGAGCATGGAAATAAATCTGGAAAATTCCTGGCCAAGCAATTAAAACTGAATAAAGAAAAAACAGCTATTTTTTCTATTAAAGACTCGACTGGTATTATTACTCATGACCCACAACAAATAAATAACTCTTTCAGAGACTTCTATGAAGCCTTATATTCACCACAGATTAACCCATCTGATACTGAAATTGAAGAATTTCTTAATAATATAAATCTACCAAAACTAAATGACAGCCAGGCTGCAGCTCTGGATTTACCTCTTTCATTGTCTGAACTTAGTGAAGCCCTACAGCATCTCCCAAATAATAAAGCCCCAGGCCCAGATGGTTTTCCAGCCGAGTTTTATAAAGAATTTTGGTCTGAGCTAGCTCCCATTTTTTTCAGAATGGTAACTCAGATTCAGAATGACCACATCTTATCTCCAACCTTAAACTCTGCTAACATTAGCCTGCTTCTTAAACCAGGCAAAGACCCCACACTCCCATCCAGCTACAGGCCAATCTCTCTCATTAATGTAGATCTTAAAATAATTTGCAAAGCCCTTGCCAAAAGATTAGAAAGTATTACTCCATTTATTGTACATCCAGATCAAACAGGCTTTATCAAGGGTCGGCACTCAGCCAATAATACACGTCGACTGATAAATATAATAGACTATTGTTCTATTAACAAATTAGAGACGACAATCGTGTCTTTAGATGCAGAGAAGGCATTTGATCGGGTAAATTGGAAATTCTTACTAGCAGTTCTGCAAAAATTTGGATTCGGTTCATCCTTTATAAACTGGATCAGAACACTACACAGCTCTCCGAATGCGCGTGTTAGGACAAATGATCTCATTTCACAAAGTTTCAGTCTGCAGAGGGGCACTAGGCAGGGCTGCCCACTCTCTCCCTCTCTTTTTGTAATTTTCATTGAGCCGCTAGCAGCAGCAATCCGTCAAAATGTAAATATTAAAGGGATTCAAACTGAAAATATGGACCATAAACTTAGCCTTTATGCTGATGATGTATTACTTTTCCTTGGGAATTCACAAGGCTCCCTTTTGAAGACTATCACACTGATAGATAAGTTCTCATCTATATCTGATTACTCTATCAATTGGAGTAAATCAACAGTTTTGCCTCTGAATTGTAATTTCCAGAGAACCTCTAGGACCCCACTAAAGTCAGGAAATATTAGATATTTAGGCATAAATTTTTCCGCCAGGCTCTCAGACTTGGTACGATTAAATCATATCCCCTTATTAAAAACAATAGAGGATGATCTCACACGTTGGAACAGTTTACCTATATCACTCATGGGGAGAGTTGCTGCCATTAAAATGATGGTTTTACCAAAAATTAATTATCTATTTTCATTGATCCCTAATAAACCTACTCTTCCTTGGTTTAAGTCACTAGATTCAAACATCTCAAAATTTTTATGGAAAAACAAACCGTCAAGAATAAGCTTAAAAACTTTACAAAAGCCAAAACACAGTGGAGGTCTAGAATTACCAAACTTTTATTACTATTTCTTAAGCAGTAGATTGCAGTATATTTCAAAGTGGATCAAATCCAATTCATTAGACAACCCATGGCTGGATCTAGAACAGGCGTTTTGTGGAAAAATAAAAATCTCAGATTTACCTTTCATTAGTTCCAGTATTAAACATCATAACTGCTATAAAGTCCTTAGTATAAATACCTCTCTGACAGCCTGGTGGGAATTTTTAAAAAACTAAGTCTTCACTCATCCCCTGTAAACTAACACCCATTTGGAACAATCCAGATATTTGTCAGAAAAAGAAAATGCTGAATTTTCCGTTATGGCGTGATAAGGGTATAAATAACTTAGAACATATTATCCAAGATGGAAATTTTATCACGTTCCAAGAACTTATATCAAAATATAGAATTGGCAACGGTAGATTTCTGGAATATCAACAAGTTAAGTCCGTCCTACAGGGAAGATTTAACCTTAATCAATTGAATCTAGAAATGCCTACTTGGGTAACAGAATTTCTTAACCTCTGTACCCCAAAATTGTTATCAAAATTATATAAATTATTAATAAAAACTGATGATTCAGTTTCCCTCCCAATTACAAAATGGGAGCGTGATCTTTCTGTCAACCTGGATCAAAATTTATGGACAGAAATATGTTTAAATATCTTCAAAATGACTAAAATACACCAAATACAACTTGTACAATATAAGATTCTCCATAGAACATACTACACTGGACAAAGGATGTTCCAAATGGGCCTTACACACTCAAACATATGCACCCACTGTACAAGCAATTCAGAGGATAATCATCTACACGCTCTGTGGTCTTGTGTACCAGTTCAGAGATTTTGGCAGAGGATTTGTGAAGATCTATCCACATGGTTTTGCTGTCGTATCCCAACTTCCCCCAGACTATGCATCTTAGGTGATGTCAGTGAATTAATTATGGAGTTAAATATATCACACATAGTTCTTACTGCCTTGTGCATCGCTAAGAAGATGATCCTCATGAACTGGAAGACAAAAAATAAACTATGTATTACTCAGTACAGAAATTTATTAGTAGATCATGTTAGTTTAGAGAGAATGTCTGCTTCTTCTAAAAACAAATTGGAGGAATTTGACTCTCTTTGGTTCCCACTGCTCAGCTCCATGACTTAGTGGGGGTGGTGGGCTGCGGGCTCTGCTCCTGATGTGCTTTGGGGGGGGGGACTCCGGGGGCCTGGGTAGCTGGTAGCCTCCTGAGGCTGGGGTCCTGGGGCGACCTTCTGGTGATGTCTGTGTGCCTGTCCTGGTTGATGGTGGTGGGGGCTTGGATGGTGCTGCCTTCGGTCCTGGGGTGTGGGCGGGGTGCTTGGGGGGGTGGTGCCGGCCCTCGGTCGGTTGGCTGGTCTTCCCTGTATGGCTTGGGGGCTGGGGTCTGGGGCCCCGGCACTGGGGCCGCGCCGGCTCCCGGTGGGCCCCCCCTGGCGCGGGGGGGGCCTCTGCTGTCCCGGCCGCGCCGCCGGGTGGGGTGGGTTGGCCTGACGTCGGGATGTCCGGTCTACGCTTTTGGGGCCCTGGGGTGCCTGCATTGCAGGGGGGTGGGGTGGGGGATGGGGCCGCGGTGGGGTGGTTGGGGGGGACTGGGCACTGCATTTCCATGCCCAGGCCAGTATGTCCTGTCGCCTGTTTGTGTCTATTGTTGAGTGAATGGGCATCTAGGAGGAGCGGGCCGCCCTCTGCGGTGGGGGCGAGGGCGCCAACCTCGGGTGCTGCAGTGCTCCGGGATGCTGTCACCGCGGCCCCGGGCTCACCTCCCCCTGCCCTGTGCTGGGGTGTGGGAGGGCGGGGTGCCTATTGAGCCAGCGGACAGCTGGCTCTCTTCTTCCAGGATTCTTCCTGGTCATATGCCCCCCCCCCCCCCCCCCCTCCCCATACACAAACACACACACACACAGAATACACATCACTCACAGATGTAGGATGGAGAGGCCACGTGGAGAGCTGCACCACCACTTGCCTCTCCGTTTTAATTGCACTTTAGTCATTATAACTCACAACACATACACACTTACAACCTGATACACATAGGACCTTTGGGGCAGGCATGTTACTCAGAGGTTGATGAGATGGGCCGCTGAGGTGGCCCCACTCGGATCCTCGTCACTGTCTGTCTCCAAATTTTATTTGAACTTTAGACATGGAGGGTTTTGGGGGGGCAGTGTGGGCAAGCGCTGACGACCAACAGTTGGCGCTTGTGGCATAACTGTCCCCTCAATTTTAACTGCACCCTATACACCTCATTCACTCACAAACATTAACACATAGACCTACAAGTTGGGGAGGAGGAGGGGGGGAGGGGTCATCTTACACCCCGATTTCTTGCGTCTCGCCCGGGGTAGGGGTCGGGTGGTTCCTTGGGGACCGGGCTGGTGGCGTCCTGGGGTCGCTGTTGGCCCTGGGGTGGTTTCCACTTGCCCTTCTAAGAATTGTCACAACAAAGGAAGAATTCTACCAACTCACTGAGAATTCTAAGCTTCTAAGACTTCTAAGAATTGTCACAACAAAGGAAGAATTCTACCAACTCACTGAGAATTCTAAGCTTCTAAGAATTGTCACAACAAAGGAAGAATTCTACCAACAAACAGAATTCTAAGCTTCTAAGAATTGTCACAACAAAAGAAGAATTCTACCAACACACTGAGAATTCTAAGCTCAAAGCCAGTATTCAAAGATCATATTCAGAATTGTGAGAACAATGTATTAATTCTAGCAGTGCACTGAGAGTTCTAATATCAAAGCTAGTATTAAAGAAAGATCAAATTAAGAATTGTCACAACAAAGGAAAAATTCTACAAACACATTGAGAATTCTAAGCTTCTAAGAATTGTCACAACAAAGGAAGAATTCTACCAACACACTGAGAATTCTAAGCTCAAAGCCAGTATTCAAAGATCATATTCAGAATTGTGAGAACAATGTCTTAATTCTAGCAGTGCAATGAGACTTTTAATATCAAAGCTACTATTAAAGAAAGATCAAATTAAGAATTGTCACAACAAAGGAAGAATTCTACCAACTCACTGAGAATTCTAAGCTTCTAAGAATTGTCACAACACAGGAAGAATTCTACCAACACACTGACAATTCTAAGATTCTAAGAATTCTAAGAATTGTCACAACAAAGGAAGAATTCTACCAACACACTGAGAATTCTAAGCTCAAAGCCAGTATTCAAAGATCACATTCAGAATTGTGAGAACAATGTCTTAATTCTAGCAGTGCACTGAGACTCTTAATATCAAAGCTAGTATTAAAGAAAGATCAAATTAAGAATTGTCCCAACAAATAAAGAATTCTACCAACACATTGAGAATTCTAAGCTTCTAAGAATTCTAAGAATTGTCACAACAAAGGAAGAATTCTACCAACACATTCAGAATTCTAAGTTTAAAGCCAGTATTAAAAGATTATATTCAGAATTGTGAGAACAATGTATTAATTCTAGCAGTGCACTGAGAGTTCTAATATCAAAGCTAGTATTAAAGAAAGATCAAATTAAGAATTGTCACAACAAAGGAAAAATTCTACAAACACATTGAGAATTCTAAGCTTCTAAGAATTGTCACAACAAAGGAAGAATTCTACAAACACATTGAGAATTCTAAGCTCAAAACCAGTATTAAAAGATTACATTCAGAATTGTGAGAACAATGTATTAATTCTAGCAGTGCACTGAGAGTTCTAATATCAAAGCTAGTATTAAAGAAAGATCAAATTAAAATTGTCCCAACAAAGGAAGAATTCTACCAACACATTGAGAATTCTAAGGTTCTAAGAATATTCTAAGAATTGTCCCAACAAAGGAAGAATTCTACAAACACATTGAGAATTCTAAGCTTCTAAGAATTCTAAGAATTATCACAACACAGGAAGAATTCTACCAACACATTGAGAATTCTAAGCTTCTAAGAATTGTAACCATAAAGGAAGAATTCTACCAACTCAATGAGAATTCTAAGCTATAAAGAATTCTAAGAATTGTCAAAACAAAGGAAGCATTCTACCAACACACTGAGAAATCTGTGCGCAAAGCCAGTATTCAAAGATCATATTCAGAATTGTGAGAACAATGTCTTAATTCTGGCAGTGCACTGAGAGTTGTAATATCAAAACTAGTATTAAAGAAAAATCAAATTAAGAATTGTCACAACAATCGAAGAATTCAACCAACACACTGAGAATTCTAAGCTCAAAGCCAGTATTCAAAGATCATATTCAGAATTGTAAGAGCAATGTCTTAATTCTAGCAGTGCAGTGAGAGTTGTAATATCAAAACTAGTATTAAAGAAAGATCAAATTAAGAATTGTTACAACAAAGGAAGAATTCTAACAACACATTGAAAATTCTAAGCTTCTAAGAATTCTAAGAATCGTCACAACAAAGGAAGAATTCTACCAACACATTGAGAATTCTAAGCTCAAAACCAGTATTAAAAGATTACATTCAGAATTGTGAGAACAATGTATTAATTCTCGCAGTGCACTAAGAGTTCTAATATCAAAGCTAGTATTAAAGAAAGATCAAATTAAGAATTGTCACAACAAAGGAAAAAGTCTATCAACACATTGAGAATTATCACAACAAAGGAAAAATTCTACTAACACAATGAGAATTCTAAACGTCTTAGAATTTTAACAATTGTCACAACAAAGGAAGAATTCTACCAACACACTGAGAATTCTAAGCGCAACGCCAGTATTAAAGGATCATATTCAAAATTGTTTGAACAATGTCTTTATTCTAGCAGTGCACTGAGACTTTTAATATCAAAGCTAGTATTAAAGAAAGATCAAATTAAGAATTGTCACAACAAAGGAAGAATTCTACCAACTCACTGAGAATTCTAAGCTTCTAAGAATTGTCACAACAAAGGAAGAATTCTACCAACTCACTGAGAATTCTAAGCTTCTAAGAATTCTAAGAATTGTCACAACAAAGGAAGAATTCTACCAACACACTGAGAATTCTAAGCTTCTAAGAATTGTCACAACAAAGGAAGAATTCTACCAACACACTGAGAATTCTAAGCTCAAAGCCAGAATTCAAAGATCATATTCAGAATTGTGAGACCAATGTCTTAATTCTACCAGTGCACGGAGAATTCTAATATCAAAGCTAGTATTAAAGAAAGATCAAATTAAGAATTGTCACAACAAAGGAAGAATTCTACCAACACATTGAGAATTCTAAGCTTCTAAGAATTCTAAGAATTGTCACAACAAAGGAAGAATTCTACCAACACATTCAGAATTCTAAGCTCAAAGCCAGTATTAAAAGATTATATTCAGAATTGTGAGAACAATGTATTAATCTAGCAGTGCACTGAGATTTCTAATATCAAAACTAGTATTAAAGAAAGATCAAATTAAGAATTGTCACAACAAAGGAAAAACTCTATCATCACATTTAGAATTCTAACAACAAAGGAATAATTCTACTAACACATTGAGAATTCTAAGCTCAAAGCCAGTATTCAAAGATCATATTCAGAATTGTGAGAACAATGTATTAATTCTAGCAGTGCACTGAGACTTTTAATATCAAAGCTAGTATTAAAGAAAGATCAAATTAAGAATTTTCACAACAAAGAAAGAATTCTACCAACACATTGAGAATTCTAAGGTTCTAAGAATATTCTAAGAATTGTCACAACAAAGGAAGAATTCTACAAACACATTGAGAATTCTAAGCTTCTAAGAATTCTAAGAATTATCACAACACAGGAAGAATTCTACCAACACATTGAGAATTCTAAGCTTCTAAGAATTGTCACAACAAAGGAAGAATTCTACCAACTCACTGAGAATTCTAAGCTTCTAAGAATTGTCACAACAAAGGAAGAATTCTACCAACTCACTGAGAATTCTAAGCTTCTAAGAATTCTAAGAATTGTCACAACAAAGGAAGATTTCTACCAACACACTGAGAATTCTAAGCTTCTAAGAATTGTCACAACAAAAGAAGAATTCTACCAACACACTGAGAATTCTAAGCTCAAAGCCAGTATTCAAAGATCATATTCAGAATTGTGAGACCAATCTCTTAATTCTACCAGTGCACTGAGAATTCTAATATCAAAGCTAGTATTAAAGAAAGATCAAATTAAGAATTGTCACAACAAAAGAAGAATTCTACCAACACATTGAGAATTCTAAGATTCTAAGAATATTCTAAGAATTGTCACAACAAAGGAAGAATTCTACAAACACATTGAGAATTCTAAGCTTCTAAGAATTCTAAGAATTATCACAACACAGGAAGAATTCTACCAACACATTGAGAATTCTAAGCTTCTAAGAATTGTCACAACAAAGGAAGAATTCTACCAACTCAATGAGAATTCTAAGCTATAAAGAATTCTAAGAATTGTCACAACAAAGGAAGCATTCTACCAACACACTGAGAATTCTAAGCTCAAAGCCAGTATTCAAAGATCATATTCAGAATTGTGAGACCTGTGCTGGCAGTAATTCTTCCCAGCCAGCAGGTGGTGGTGTTTTCATGTTAAGTTGTTATTGAACAGTAGAGTGAGTTCAGAAACACGTTTAATGGCCGATACAGGCAGTTTATCAGTCTTCATGTAATCCTTCTTCATCCTGTCTTGTTGTTCAGAGAAGGCACTGCTTGTAAGTTTTTTGTGTTATTTTATTACATCTGAGACAACATTGAGCTGTATTTGTGGGCATTTATGTTGGAAAAGATTGATGTTTGTAAGGCTGATTGTGACATGTTATTTACACAGTATTAAGTATTTGTACCCTTACTATTTGTATTCTAAATCATGTTTTTCATCTTTATTTGTAGTTTCACTCTTTTGGCATTGAAAGCAACGTCCATTAAAGTGACATACGCCTGTCAATCGTCTGAGAGTTTATCTATCTGCACAACTGTTACCTGGAAACACAGTGGGGGCAGAACAGTGAAAAAGCACAGATCTACACAACAAGCAGTGAATGTTTACGTCGAAGATCTACTATATAAACTAAAGATGTCTCAAAAGCTGGAAAGGCTCCGTCAACTCGCTCTAGCAAGACACACCTGTCAAATTCAAGTAAGTCGTCTGCAAGCATGGCTGCTGTAAATGCAAGGGCGAAAGCTGAAGCAGCTCGCACTAGAGCTGAATTTGCTAAAAAGGAAATCGCAATGAAAGTTAAGAAAGCAGAACTGGAAGCCACATTACTGGTTCTGCAACACCAGTGTGATGCAGAGGCAGCTCATGCTGAGGCAAACGTTTATGAGGCAGCTGCTAATGAAGAAGAACATATGTCTCGACCAGAACAGCAAAATGATGATTCTTTAGAACGCACTGGCAATTATGTCAAAGAACAACTTGTCTTAAAAGGTAGTCTAACTCCATTTGATATTTTAGAGTACAATGAAGTACCTGCAGCCACGACATTTTGTCAACCCAAACAAGAACCTGACCTTTCCATAGACACTCTGAAAGACTATGTTCTTCCATCAAACATTTCAACCCACCATGAAGCTGTTCCTCAACTATCCCAGCGTAATCCTGTACTTAAAACGTCACCAAGCTTCAAACATGATGCCCAATCAAAGGACCAAGTTAACATGTCTGATCTAACAAGGTTCCTGGCTAGAAGTGAGCTACTCACTGGAGGACTAAGGAAGTTTAGTGACAAACCAGGAGACTACTGGTCTTGGAAATCCTCCTTTGAGAATGCAATCCGTAACTTACATTTGTTTGCCAGTGAAGAACTGGACTTATTGGTCAAATGGCTAGGCCCAGAGTCCGTGAAGCACGCAGAGCGTCTAAGAGCAGTGCATGTCAATAATCCTGAACAAGGGTTGCTTAAAGTTTGGGATAGACTACAAGAATGTTATGGTTCTCCTGAAGCCTTAGAAAGGGCACTGCTGGATCGGATGCTACAGTTCCCCAAGATCTCAAACAAAGATCCACATCTCCTGAGAGAACTTGCAGACCTTCTACTGGAGATCGACTCAGCAAAGAGTGAAGGTTACATACCAGGTCTACTCTACCTCGACACAGCAAGGGGAATCCACCCTGTGGTCGATAAGTTGCCTTTTGGAATACAAGAAAAGTGGATGAACCATGGGACTAAATACAAAGAAAAACATTCTGTGTCATTTCCACCATTTTCTGTATTTGCCAACTTTGTTTCTAGTGAAGCAAAAATGCGCAATGATCCCAGTTTTAGACATTCAGTCGAGCAACCACCAGCACCTGTCAAGATGTTTAAATATCAGGAAAGGCACAGCAGGAAAGAACCCATCTCAGTAAGTCGGACAGAAGTTGTAAACTCTCAACTAAAACCTTTAGCTGAGACAAAGATTGTGGATGTGGATAAAGAATGTCCCATCCACAGAAAACCCCATGCTCTGAAAAGATGTAGAGCATTCAGAGAAATGCCCTTTGAGGAACGAAAGATCTACCTTAAAAGGAACTCAATATGCTTCAGATGTTGCGCCTCTACCAATCACCAGGCAACGAATTGTAGTACAGAGATAAGCTGTGCAGAATGCGGCATCAACAGTCATGTTTCAGCCCTTCATCCTGGTCCAGCAGTTTGGGCAACAACAACATCACCAGCTGTAAGGCAGCCAGTGGACGTTCACGGCGGGGAGCAAGATCAAGCATCACCTACCGCTACCTCTACCTGTACCCAGGTGTGTGGAAGTGAAATCGAAAGTCATTCTTGTGCCAAAATCTGTCCAGTCTTCATCTATCCAAAGGGGTCTCCTGAGAAGAAGCTGAAAACATATGCAATCTTGGATGACCAAAGTAACAGGTCCCTTGCTAGATCTTCAGTCTTCGATGCCTTCAGTATTACAAGGAGATCTTATCCTTACATGCTGAAGACTTGTGCAGGAACAGAAGAAGTAATGGGGAGAAGAGCTCACAGCTTCATTGTGGAATCAGTGGATTGCCAGTCGCATCTGTTGCTAGAGACGCTCATCGAGTGTGATATGCTTCCAGACAATCGGAATGAAATTCCAACGCCTGAAGCTGCTCAACACCACTCCCACCTCCGGGACATAGCTGCAGAAATTCCCAAGCTGGATCCAGACGCTAACATCTCGCTTCTCATAGGGAGAGATGTTGTCCAAGCACATAAGGTTATTGACCAACGTAATGGACCTCTAAACGCCCCATTCGCTCAGAAGCTGGCTCTCGGATGGGTCATAGTTGGAGATGTTTGCCTCGGCGGGGCACACAAACCCGACTATGCAAGTGTCTTCAAAACCAATTTTCTGGATAATGGTCGGCCCAGTCACTTTCTACCGTGTAAGAATGCTATTCAGGTGGCAGAAGGCTTTGACTCCCCAGTTCCTCAAAAGGTCAGTTTCCGCACATCTGCAAAGACAAAATGGTCAGACGTCACAGACATTGGAGAAACAATCTTTCAACAAACAAGCTCAGATGAGAGACCTGGCTTCTCACAAGAAGAAAGGGCCTTTCTTCAGATAATGAACGAGGCAGTCTTTCAAGATAGTTCAAATAGTTGGGTCGCTCCACTACCCTTTCGTTCCCCTAGGCCATGCCTTCCCAACAACAGGCAGCAAGCTATACAGCGCCTTACTTCTGTTCGCCATATTCTGAATAAACTTCCTAAAATGAAAGAACACTTCCTACAATTTATGCAAACCATACTTGATAACGGCCACGCAGAATTGGCTCCCCCTCTCAAAGAACAGGAGGAGTGCTGGTATCTCCCTTTCTTTGGAGTTTATCATCCTCGCAAGTTAGACCAGATTCGGATTGTGTTTGACTCCAGTGCACGTCATGATGGATTGTCACTCAATGACGTTCTTCTTACAGGCCCTAATCTTAACAACAGTCTCTTAGGTGTTCTAATGCGTCTCAGAGAAGAACAAGTGGCAGTGACCGCTGATATTAAGCAGATGTTCCATTGCTTTGTGGTCAGAGAGGACCATCGGAACTTCTTACGATTTCTTTGGCATAAAAACAATGACATGGAACAACCAATTGTGGAGTATCGCATGACTGTTCATGTTTTTGGCAACAGTCCGTCGCCTGCAGTTGCAACCTATGGGCTTCATTGTGCATCAGAAGACCAGGAGAAACAGGACAACACAACAAGACATCTTGTAGAACGCCACTTCTACGTTGATGATGGCCTTGCCTCCTTTTCATCGTGTGATGAGGCAATCTCCGTTGTCAAGAACGCTCAACAAACATTGGCTGCATCCAATTTAAAGTTGCACAAGATTGCATCTAACGATATTAATGTGATGAAAGCATTCCCCAAGGAGGACCTGGCAAAGGGCCTTAAAGATCTCAACCTTGGAGCAGACCCTCCACCAATGCAAAGCAGCCTCGGAATAAGTTGGGACATCAACACAGACGAGTTCACCTTTCAAGTCTCAAGTGAAGAGAAACCTTACACACGTAGAGGAGTGCTGTCAACTGTAAACAGTTTGTACGATCCGCTTGGATTCGCGGCCCCAGTGAGTATTCAAGGTAGAGTTCTTCTAAGGGAGCTTTCAACTGAAACCATCAACTGGGATGACCCACTTCCAGACAAGAAACTACAGGAATGGAGTGCATGGAGGAACTCTCTAAAACATCTTGAGCAAGTGAGGATCCCTAGACAGTACACCTCCCTTTCCTTTCATAATGCCACAAACAGAGAATTGTGCATATTCTGTGATGCCTCTACTAAGGCAATTGCTGCCGTGGCTTACGTCAAGATTTCAGATGCAGAAGGCAAAAGTGAACTTGGTTTCATGTTTGGCAAAGCAAAACTTGCTCCACAAAAAGAAGTTACCATCCCGAGGTTAGAACTTTGTGCAGCTGTCCTTGCCATTGAGATTGCTGACATGATATCTGTGGAGATTGATGTTCCCTTCCACTCAACAAAGTTCTTTACCGACAGCAAGGTAGTTCTCGGCTACATTCAGAATGAGTCCAGGAGATTCTACGTTTACGTCTGTAACCGGGTGCAAAGAATAAGGAAGTCATCTAATCCAGACCAATGGAACTACATTCCTACAGAGTTCAATCCAGCTGATATAGCTTCAAGATCCATCCCAGCTCAAGCCTTGGAGAACAGCAAGTGGATCACAGGACCAGATTTCCTACTGAGGCAAAACAGGCACACTGAACAAACCGAAACCTCTTTCAACCTAGTCGACCCTGAATCCGACCCAGAGATTCGTCCTACAGTAACCTGTTGTCTAACAGTACTAACAGACTCTTTCCTAGACCCAAGTCATTTCGAGTCATTTTCATCGTGGAAGTCACTGTTGAGGGCCATAGCTAGACTGGTTCACATAGTCAGACTGTACAAGAAGGAGAATCAAACGAGCAAATGTCAAGGTTGGCATATGTGCAAAGACCTGAGCCCAGATGATTTTCTAACAGCAAAGCGTATCATTTTGAGCAGCCTTCAGCGCAAGAGCTACCCTGAATTATTTACATGTATTAGAGATCGGAAGGAGATCCCTAAACATAGTCATCTCAGGAAACTGTCACCCTACATTGATGACTCAGGTTGCCTCAGAGTAGGAGGTCGTCTTGCACAAGCCAATCTCCAAAGCGATGAAGCAAACCCATATATTATTCCTAGTCATCATCATCTGACCACCCTTCTGGTACGTCACTATCATCAGCGTGTACAGCATCAAGGACGTCTATTTACAGAAGGTGCTGTGAGGTCAGCTGGCCTTTGGATCATTGGTGGAAAACGATGCATCAGCTCGGTTATTTACCACTGTGTAATCTGCCATAAGTTGAGGCGGAATACGGGAGAACAAAAGATGGCAGACCTGCCAATGGATCGTACTGCAGTTGCTCCTCCATTCACTTATGTCGGAGTCGATGTTTTTGGACCTTGGATCGTAACTTCTCGGCGAACACGGGGAGGCTATGCAAACAATAAACGCTGGGCTGTTATCTTCAGTTGTTTGAGTACTAGGGCCATTCATGTCGAGGTAATGGAATCCATGGAGTCCTCAAGCTTCATCAATGCCTTTCGAAGATTCATTTCCATCCGTGGACCGGTGAAGCAATTGAGATCCGACTGTGGAACTAACTTCCTAGGAGCATGCAAGGAACTTGGCATAACTCCAACACATTGCAACAATCAAGAAATTCAGGATTTCTTAAATGAAAATGAGTGTACATGGATTTTTAATCCACCTCATGCCTCACATATGGGAGGAAGTTGGGAGCGCATGATTGGCATCACAAAGCGCATATTAGATTCCATGTTATCAAGTACTCCAACTCAGCATCTCACCCACGAAGTGCTAGTTACCTTTCTAGCTGAGGTAACTGCCATTGTGAACTCTCGACCTTTAACTCCAGTCTCTTCTGATCCTGATTGTCCCTTTATTCTCATACCTGCTACCCTCCTTACCCAAAAGACTGGGGATTCCTCTATACCTCCTGGAGACTATGAGAGTGGAGGTCTTTACAGACGGCAGTGGCAGGTGCAACATCTCTCGAATGTTTTTTGGCATCGTTGGAGGAGGCAATACTTGCCTACCTTGCAACCGCGACGGAAGTGGCAATCAGAGAAACCTAATCTTCAAGTTGGAGATCTTGTGCTTTTAAAGGTCTGTCAAGCCAAGAGGAACCAGTGGCCCATGGGTATTGTGGTCAATACCTTTCCTAGCCAAGATGGACATGTTAGGAAGCTTGAAATAAAAATCAGTTCTGGAGATACTTGTAAGACCTTCTTGAGGCCAGTCACTGGAGTTGTTCTCCTTCTGAAAAACGCCTGCGGCAAGGACAGTAGTTAGACATAAAGTGACATGATGTCAGGCGGGGAGTGTGCTGGCAGTAATTCTTCCCAGCCAGCAGGTGGTGGTGTTTTCATGTTAAGTTGTTATTGAACAGTAGAGTGAGTTCAGAAACACGTTTAATGGCCGATACAGGCAGTTTATCAGTCTTCATGTAATCCTTCTTCATCCTGTCTTGTTGTTCAGAGAAGGCACTGCTTGTAAGTTTTTTGTGTTATTTTATTACATCTGAGACAACATTGAGCTGTATTTGTGGGCATTTATGTTGGAAAAGATTGATGTTTGTAAGGCTGATTGTGACATGTTATTTACACAGTATTAAGTATTTGTACCCTTACTATTTGTATTCTAAATCATGTTTTTCATCTTTATTTGTAGTTTCACTCTTTTGGCATTGAAAGCAACGTCCATTAAAGTGACATACGCCTGTCAATCGTCTGAGAGTTTATCTATCTGCACAACTGTTACCTGGAAACACAGTGGGGGCAGAACAAGACCATTCTCTTAATTCTACCAGTGCACTGAGAATTCTAATATCAAAGCTAGTATTAAAGAAAGATCAAATTAAGAATTGTCACAATAAAAGAAGAATTCTACCAACACATTGAGAATTCTAAGGTTCTAAGAATATTCTAAGAATTGTCACAACAAAGGAAGAATTCTACAAACACATTGAGAATTCTAAGCTTATAAGAATTCTAAGAATTATCACAACACAGGAAGAATTCTACCAACACATTGAGAATTCTAAGCTTCTAAGAATTGTCACAACAAAGGAAGAATTCTACCAACTCACTGAGAATTCTAAGCTTCTAAGAATTCTAAGAATTATCACAACACAGGAAGAATTCTACCAACACATTGAGAATACTAAGCTTCTAAGAATTGTCACCATAAAGGAAGAATTCTACCAACTCACTGAGAATTCTAAGCTATAAAGAATTCTAAGAATTGTCACAAAAAAGGAAGCATTCTACCAACACACTGAGAATTCTAAGCTTCGAGGAATTGTCATAACAAGGGAAGAATTCTACCAACACACTGAGAAATCTATGCGCAAAGCCAGTATTCAAAGATCATATTCAGAATTGTGAGAACAATGTCTTAATTCGAGCAGTGCACTGAGAGTTGTAATATCAAAACTAGTATTAAAGAAAGATCAAATTAAGAATTGTCACAACAAAGGAAGAATTCTACCAACACATTGAAAATTCTAAGCTTCTAAGAATTCTAAGAATCGTCACAACAAAGGAAGAATTCTACCAACACATTGAGAATTCTAAGCTCAAAACCAGTATTAAAAGATTACATTCAGAATTGTGAGAACCATGTATTAATTCTCGCAGTGCACTGAGAGTTCTAATATCAAAGCTAGTATTAAAGAAAGATCAAATTAAGAATTATCACAACAAAGGAAAAGTTCTACTAACACAATGAGAATTCTAAACTTCTTAGAATTTTAACAATTGTCACAACAAAGGAAGAATTCTACCAACACACTGAGAATTCTAAGCGCAACGCCAGTATTCAAAGATCATATTCAGAATTGTTAGAACAATGTCTTGATTCTAGCAGTGCACTGAGAGTTTTAATATCAAAGCTAGTATTAAAGAAAGATCAAATTAAGAATTGTCACAACAAAGGAAGAATTCTACCAACACACTGAGAATTCTAAGCTCAAAGCCAGTATTCAAAGAACATATTCAGAATTGTGAGAACAATGTCTTACTTCTAGCAGTGCAGTGAGACTTTTAATATCAAAGCTAGTATTAAAGAAAGATCAAATTAAGAATTTTCACAACAAAGAATGAATTCTACGAACACATTGAGAATTCTAAGGTTCTAAGAATATTCTAAGAATTGTCACAACAAAGGAAGAATTCTACCAACACATTGAGAATTCTAAGGTTCTAAGAATTATCACAACACAGGAAGAATTCTACCAACACATTGAGAATTCTAAGCTTCTAAGAATTGTCACAACAAAGGAAGAATTCTACCAACTCACTGAGAATTCTAAGCTATAAAGAATTCTAAGAATTGTCACAACAAAGGAAGCATTCTACCAACACACTGAGAATTCTAAGCTTCGAGGAATTGTCATAACAATGGAAGAATTCTACCAACACACTGAGAAATCTATGCGCAAAGCCAGTATTCAAAGATCATATTCAGAATTTTGATAACATTGTCTTAATTCGAGCAGTGCACTGAGAGTTGTAATATCAAAACTAGTATTAAAGAAAGATCAAATTAAGAATTGTCACAACAAAGGAAGAATTCTACCAACACATTGAAAATTCTAAGCTTCTAAGAATTCTAAGAATTGTCACAACAAAGGAAGAATTCTACCAACACATTGAGAATTCTAAGCTCAAAACCAGTATTAAAAGATTACATTCAGAATTGTGAGAACCATGTATTAATTCTCGCAGTGCACTGAGAGTTCTAATATCAAAGCTAGTATTAAAGAAAGATCAAATTAAGAATTATCACAACAAAGGAAAAATTCTACTAACACAATGAGAATTCTAAACTTCTTAGAATTTTAACAATTGTCACAACAAAGGAAGAATTCTACCAACACACTGAGAATTCTAAGCGCAACGCCAGTATTCAAAGATCATATTCAGAATTGTTAGAACAATGTCTTGATTCTAGCAGTGCACTGAGAGTTTTAATATCAAAGCTAGTATTAAAGAAAGATCAAATTAAGAATTGTCACAACAAAGGAAGAATTCTACCAACACAATGAGAATTCTAAGCTCAAAGCCAGTATTCAAAGAACATATTCAGAATTGTGAGAACAATGTCTTACTTCTAGCAGTGCAGTGAGACTTTTAATATCAAAGCTAGTATTAAAGAAAGATCAAATTAAGAATTTTCACAACAAAGAAAGAATTCTACGAACACATTGAGAATTCTAAGGTTCTAAGAATATTCTAAGAATTGTCACAACAAAGGAAGAATTCTACCAACACATTGAGAATTCTAAGCTTCTAAGAATATTCTAAGAATTGTCACAACAAAGGAAGAATTCTACAAACACATTGAGAATTCTAAACTTCTAAGAATTATAAGAATTATCACAACACAGGAAGAATTCTACAAACACATTGAGAATTCTAAGCTTCTAAGAATTGTCACAACAAAGGAAGAATTCTACCAACACACTGAGAATTCTAAGCTTCTAAGAATTCTAAGAATTGTCACAACAAAGGAAGCTTTCTACCAACACACTGAGAATTCTAAGCTTCGAGGAATTGTCACAACAAAAGAAGAATTCTACCAACACACTGAGAATTCTAAGCTCAAAGCCAGTATTCAAAGATCATATTCAGAATTGTGAGACCAATCTCTTAATTCTACCAGTGCACTGAGAATTCTAATATCAAAGCTAGTATTAAAGAAAGATCAAATTAAGAATTGTCACAACAAAAGAAGAATTCTACCAACACATTGAGAATTCTAAGCTTCTAAGAATTCTAAGAATTATCACAACACAGGAAGAATTCTACCAACACATTGAGAATTCTAAGCTTCAAAGAATTTTAACAACAAAGGAAGAATTCTACCAACTCACTGAAAATTCTAAGCTATAAAGAATTCTAAGAATTGTCACAACAAACGAAGAATTCTACCAACACACTGAGAATTCTAAGCTTCGAGGAATTGTCACAACAGGGGAAGAATTCTACCAACACACTGAGAATTCTATGCGCAAAGCCAGTATTCAAAGATCATATTCAGAATTGTGAGAACAATGTCTTAATTCTACCAGTGCACTGAGACTTTTATTATCTAGATAGTATTAAAGAAAAATCAAATTAAAAATTGTCCCAACAAAGAAAGAATTCTACCAACACATTGAGAATTCTAAGGTTCTAAGAATATTCTAAGAATTGTCCCAACAAAGGAAGAATTCTACAAACACATTGAGAATTCTAAGCTTCTAAGAATTCTAAGAATTATCACAACACAGGAAGAATTCTACCAACACATTGAGAATTCTAAGAATTGTCACCATAAAGGAAGAATTCTACCAACTCACTGAGAATTCTAAGCTATAAAGAATTCTAAGAATTGTCACAACAAAGGAAGCATTCTACCAACACACTGAGAATTCTAAGCGCAACGCCAGTATTCAAAGATCATATTCAGAATTGTTAGAACAATGTCTTGATTCTAGCAGTGCACTGAGAGTTTTAATATCAAAGCTAGTATTAAAAAAAGATCAAATTAAGAATTGTCACAACAAAGGAAGAATTCTACCAACACACTGAGAATTCTAAGCTCAAAGCCAGTATTCAAAGATCATATTCAGAATTGTGAGAACAATGTATTTAATTCTAGCAGTGCAGTGAGACTTTTAATATCAAAGCTAGTATTAAAGAAAGATCAAATTAAGAATTTTCACAACAAAGAAAGAATTCTACCAACACATTGAGAATTCTAAGGTTCTAAGAATATTATAATAATTGTCACAAAAAAGTAAGAATTCTACAAACACATTGAGAATTCTAAGTTTCTAAGAATTCTAAGAATTGTCACAACAAAGGAAGAATTCTACCAACACATTGAGAATTCTAAGCTTCTAAGAATTGTCACAACAAAGGAAGAATTCTACCAACTCACTGAGAATTCTAAGCTTCTAAGAATTCTAAGAATTGTCACAACAAAGGAAGCATTCTACCAACACACTGAGAATTCTTAGCTTCTAAGAATTGTCACAACAAAAGAAGAATTCTACCAACACACTGAGAATTCTAAGCTCAAAGCCAGTATTCAAAGATCATATTCAGAATTGTGAGAGCAATGTCTTAATTCTAGCAGTGCACTGAGAGTTCTAATATCAAAGCTAGTATTAAAGAAAGATCAAATTAAGAATTTTCACAACAAAGGAAGAATTCTACCAACACATTGAGAATTCTAAGCTTCTAAGAATTCTAAGAATTTTCACAACAAAGGAAGAATTCTACCAACACATTGAGAATTCTAAGCTCAAAACAAATATTAAAAGATTACATTCAGAATTGTGAGAGCAATGTATAAATTCTAGCAGTGCACTGAGAGTTCTAATATCAAAGCTAGTATTAAAGAAAGATCAAATTAAGAATTGTCACAACAAAGGAAAAAGTCTATCAACACATTGAGAATTATCACAACAAAGGAAAAAATCTACTAACACAATGAGAATTCTAAACGTCTTAGAATTTTAACAATTGTCACAACAAAGGAAGAATTCTACCAACACACTGAGAATTCTAAGCTCAAAGCCAGTATTCAAAGATCATATTCAGAATTGTTAGAACAATGTCTTAATTCTAGCAGTGCACTGAGAGTTTTAATATCAAAGCTAGTATTAAAGAAAGATCAAATTAAGAATTGTCACAACAAAGGAAGAATTCTACCACACATTGAGAATTCTAACCTCAAAACCAGTATTAAAAGATTACATTCAGAATTGTGAGAACAATGTATTAATTCTAGCAGTGCACTGAGAGTTCTAATATCAAAGCTAGTATTAAAGAAAGATCAAATTAAGAATTGTCACAACAAAGGAAAAAGTCTATCAACACATTGAGAATTATCACAACAAAGGAAAAATTCTACTAACACAATGAGAATTCTAAACATCTTAGATTTTTAACAATTGTCACAACAAAGGAAGAATTCTACCAACACACTGAGAATTCTAAGCTCAAAGCCAGTATTCAAAGAACATATTCAGAATTGTGAGAACAATGTCTTACTTCTATCAGTGCAGTGAGACTTTTAATATCAAAGCTAGTATTAAAGAAAGATCAAATTAAGAATTTTCACAACAAAGAAAGAATTCTACCAACACATTGAGAATTCTAAGGTTCTAAGAATATTCTAAGAATTGTCACAACAAAGGAAGAATTCTACCAACACATTGAGAATTCTAAGGTTCTAAGAATATTCAAAGAATTGTCAAAACAAAGGAAGAATTCTACAAACACATTGAGAATTCTAAGCTTCTAAGAATTCTAAGAATTATCACAACACAGGAAGAATTCTAACAACACATTGAGAATTCTAAGCTTCTAAGAATTGTCACAACAAAGGAAGAATTCTACCAACACATTGAGAATTCTAAGGTTCTAAGAATATTCTAAGAATTGTCACAACAAAGGAAGAATTCTACAAACACATTGAGAATTCTAAGCTTCTAAGAATTCTAAGAATTATCACAACAAAGGAAGAATTCTACCAACACATTGAGAATTCTAAGCTTCTAAGAATTGTCACAACAAAGGAAGAATTCTACCAACTCACTGAGAATTCTAAGCTTCTAAGAATTCTAAGAATTGTCACAACAAAGGAAGAATTCTACCAACACACTGAGAATTCTAAGCTCAAAGCCAGTATTCAAAGATCATATTCAGAATTGTGAGAGCAATGTCTTAATTCTAGCAGTGCACTGAGAGTTCTAATATCAAAGCTAGTATTAAAGAAAGATCAAATTAAGAATTTTCACAACAAAGGAAGAATTCTACCAACACATTGAGAATTCTAAGCTTCTAAGAATTCTAAGAATTTTCACAACAAAGGAAGAATTCTACCAACACATTGAGAATTCTAAGCTCAAAACCAGTATTAAAAGATTACATTCAGAATTGTGAGAGCAATGTATAAATTCTAGCAGTGCACTGAGAGTTCTAATATCAAAGCTAGTATTAAAGAAAGATCAATTTAAGAATTGTCACAACAAAGGAAAAAGTCTATCAACACATTGAGAATTATCACAACAAAGGAAAAAATCTACTAACACAATGAGAATTCTAAACGTCTTAGAATTTTAACAATTGTCACAACAAAGGAAGAATTCTACCAACACACTGAGAATTCTAAGCGCAAAGCCAGTATTCAAAGATCATATTCAGAATTGTTAGAACAATGTCTTAATTCTAGCAGTGCACTGAGAGTTTTAATATCAAAGCTAGTATTAAAGAAAGATCAAATTAAGAATTGTCACAACAAAGGAAGAATTCTACCACACATTGAGAATTCTAACCTCAAAACCAGTATTAAAAGATTACATTCAGAATTGTGAGAACAATGTATTAATTCTAGCAGTGCACTGAGAGTTCTAATATCAAAGCTAGTATTAAAGAAAGATCAAATTAAGAATTGTCACAACAAAGGAAAAAGTCTATCAACACATTGAGAATTATCACAACAAAGGAAAAATTCTACTAACACAATGAGAATTCTAAACATCTTAGATTTTTAACAATTGTCACAACAAAGGAAGAATTCTACCAACACAATGAGAATTCTAAGCTCAAAGCCAGTATTCAAAGAACATATTCAGAATTGTGAGAACAATGTCTTACTTCTAGCAGTGCAGTGAGACTTTTAATATCAAAGCTAGTATTAAAGAAAGATCAAATTAAGAATTTTCACAACAAAGAAAGAATTCTACGAACACATTGAGAATTCTAAGGTTCTAAGAATATTCTAAGAATTGTCACAACAAAGGAAGAATTCTACCAACACAATGAGAATTCTAAGGTTCTAAGAATATTCTAAGAATTGTCACAACAAAGGAAGAATTCTACCAACACATTGAGAATTCTAAGCTTCTAAGAATTCTAAGAATTATCACAACACAGGAAGAATTCTACCAACACATTGAGAATTCTAAGCTTCTAAGAATTGTCACAACAAAGGAAGAATTCTACCAACACACTGAGAATTCTAAGCTTCTAAGAATTCTAAGAATTGTCACAACAAAGGAAGCATTCTACCAACACACTGAGAATTCTTAGCTTCTAAGAATTGTCACAACAAAAGAAGAATTCTACCAACACACTGAGAATTCTAAGCTCAAAGCCAGTATTCAAAGATCATATTCAGAATTGTGAGAACAATGTATTAATTCTAGCAGTGCACTGAGAGTTCTAATATCAAAGCTAGTATTAAAGAAAGATCAAATTAAGAATTTTCACAACAAAGGAAGAATTCTACCAACACATTGAGAATTCTAAGCTTCTAAGAATTCTAAGAATTTTCACAACAAAGGAAGAATTCTACCAACACATTGAGAATTCTAAGCTCAAAACCAGTATTAAAAGATTACATTCAGAATTGTGAGAACAATGTATAAATTCTAGCAGTGCACTGAGAGTTCTAATATCAAAGCTAGTATTAAAGAAAGATCAAATTAAGAATTGTCACAACAAAGGAAAAAGTCTATCAACACATTGAGAATTATCACAACAAAGGAAAAATTCTACTAACACAATGAGAATTCTAAACATCTTAGAATTTTAACAATTGTCACAACAAATGAAGAATTCTACCAACACACTGAGAATTCTAAGCTCAAAGCCAGTATTCAAAGATCATATTCAGAATTGTTAGAATAATGTCTTACTTCTAGCAGTGCACTGAGACTTTTAATATCAAAGCTAGTATTAAAGAAAGATCAAATTAAGAATTTTCACAACAAAGAAAGAATTCTACCAACACATTGAGAATTCTAAGGTTCTAAGAATATTCTAAGAATTGTCACAACAAAGGAAGAATTCTACCAACACATTGAGAATTCTAAGGTTCTAAGAATATTCTAAGAATTGTCACAACAAAGGAAGAATTCAACAAACACATTGAGAATTCTAAGCTTCTAAGAATTCTAAGAATTATCACAACACAGGAAGAATTCTACCAACACATTGAGAATTCTAAGCTTCTAAGAATTGTCACAACAAAGGAAGAATTCTACCAACACACTGAGAATTCTAAGCTCAAAGCCAGTATTCAAAGATCATATTCAGAATTGTGAGACCAATCTCTTAATTCTACCAGTGCACTGAGAATTCTAATATCAAAGCTAGTATTAAAGAAAGATCAAATTAAGAATTGTCACAACAAAAGAAGAATTCTACCAACACATTGAGAATTCTAAGGTTCTAAGAATATTCTAAGAATTGTCACAACAAAGGAAGAATTCTACAAACACATTGAGAATTCTAAGCTTCTAAGAATTCTAAGAATTATCACAACACAGGAAGAATTCTACCAACACATTGAGAATTCTAAGCTTCAAAGAATTGTCACAACAAAGGAAGAATTCTACCAACTCACTGAAAATTCTAAGCTATAAAGAATTCTAAGAATTGTCACAACAAAGGAAGAATTCTACCAACACACTGAGAATTCTATGCGCAAAGCCAGTATTCAAAGATCATATTCAGAATTGTGAGAACAATGTCTTAATTCTAGCAGTGCACTGAGACTTTTATTATCTAGATAGTATTAAAGAAAAATCAAATTAAAAATTGTCCCAACAAAGAAAGAATTCTACCAACACATTGAGAATTCTAAGGTTCTAAGAATATTCTAAGAATTGTCACAACAAAGGAAGAATTCTACAAACACATTGAGAATTCTAAGCTTCTAAGAATTCTAAGAATTATCACAACACAGGAAGAATTCTACCAACACATTGAGAATTCTAAGAATTGTCACCATAAAGGAAGAATTCTACCAACTCACTGAGAATTCTAAGCTATAAAGAATTCTAAGAATTGTCACAACAAAGGAAGCATTCTACCAACACACTGAGAATTCTAAGTGCAACGCCAGTATTCAAAGATCATATTCAGAATTGTTAGAACAATGTCTTGATTCTAGCAGTGCACTGAGAGTTTTAATATCAAAGCTAGTATTAAAAAAAGATCAAATTAAGAATTGTCACAACAAAGGAAGAATTCTACCAACACACTGAGAATTCTAAGCTCAAAGCCAGTATTCAAAGATCATATTCAGAATTGTGAGAACAATGTATTTAATTCTAGCAGTGCAGTGAGACTTTTAATATCAAAGCTAGTATTAAAGAAAGATCAAATTAAGAATTTTCACAACAAAGAAAGAATTCTACCAACACATTGAGAATTCTAAGGTTCTAAGAATATTCTAAGAATTGTCACAACAAAGGAAGAATTCTACAAACACATTGAGAATTCTAAGTTTCTAAGAATTCTAAGAATTATCACAACAAAGGAAGAATTCTAACAACACATTGAGAATTCTAAGCTTCTAAGAATTGTCACAACAAAGGAAGAATTCTACCAACTCACTGAGAATTCTAAGCTTATAAGAATTCTAAGAATTGTCACAACAAAGGAAGCATTCTACCAACACACTGAGAATTCTTAGCTTCTAAGAATTGTCACAACAAAAGAAGAATTCTACCAACACACTGAGAATTCTAAGCTCAAAGCCAGTATTCAAAGATCATATTCAGAATTGTGAGAACAATGTCTTAATTCTAGCAGTGCACTGAGAGTTCTAATATCAAAGCTAGTATTAAAGAAAGATCAAATTAAGAATTTTCACAACAAAGAAAGAATTCTACCAACACATTGAGAATTCTAAGCTTCTAAGAATTCTAAGAATTTTCACAACAAAGGAAGAATTCTACCAACACATTGAGAATTCTAAGCTCAAAACCAGTATTAAAAGATTACATTCAGAATTGTGAGAACAATGTATTAATTCTAGCAGTGCACTGAGAGTTCTAATATCAAAGCTAGTATTAAAGAAAGATCAAATTAAGAATTGTCACAACAAAGGAAAAAGTCTATCAACACATTGAGAATTATCACAACAAAGGAAAAAATCTACTAACACAATGAGAATTCTAAACGTCTTAGAATTTTAACAATTGTCACAACAAAGGAAGAATTCTACCAACACACTGAGAATTCTAAGCGCAAAGCCAGTATTCAAAGATCATATTCAGAATTGTTAGAACAATGTCTTAATTCTAGCAGTGCACTGAGAGTTTTAATATCAAAGCTAGTATTAAAGAAAGATCAAATTAAGAATTGTCACAACAAAGGAAGAATTCTACCACACATTGAGAATTATAACCTCAAAACCAGTATTAAAAGATTACATTCAGAATTGTGAGAACAATGTATTAATTCTAGCAGTGCACTGAGAGTTCTAATATCAAAGCTAGTATTAAAGAAAGATCAAATTAAGAATTGTCACAACAAAGGAAAAAGTCTATCAACACATTGAGAATTATCACAACAAAGGAAAAAATCTACTAACACAATGAGAATTCTAAACGTCTTAGATTTTTAACAATTGTCACAACAAAGGAAGAATTCTACCAACACACTGAGAATTCTAAGCTCAAAGCCAGTATTCAAAGAACATATTCAGAATTGTGAGAAAAATGTCTTACTTCTAGCAGTGCAGTGAGACTTTTAATATCAAAGCTAGTATTAAAGAAAGATCAAATTAAGAATTTTCACAACAAAGAAAGAATTCTACCAACACATTGAGAATTCTAAGGTTCTAAGAATATTCTAAGAATTGTCACAACAAAGGAAGAATTCTACCAACACATTGAGAATTCTAAGGTTCTAAGAATATTCTAAGAATTGTCACAACAAAGGAAGAATTCTACAAACACATTGAGAATTCTAAGCTTCTAAGAATTCTAAGAATTATCACAACACAGGAAGAATTCTACCAACACATTGAGAATTCTAAGCTTCTAAGAATTGTCACAACAAAGGAAGAATTCTACCAACTCACTGAGAATTCTAAGCTTTTAAGAATTGTCACAACAAAGGAAGAATTCTACCAACACACTGAGAATTCTAAGCTTCTAAGAATTGTCACAACAAAGGAAGAATTCTACCAACACATTCAGAATTCTAAGCTCAAAGCCAGTATTAAAAGATTTTATTCAGAATTGTGAGAACAATGTATTAATTCTAGCAGTGCACTGAGATTTCTAATATCAAAACTAGTATTAAAGAAAGATCAAATTAAGAATTGTCACAACAAAGGAAAAACTCTATCATCACATTGAGAAATCTAACAACAAAGGAAAAATTCTACTAACACATTGAGAATTCTAAGCTCAAAGCCAGTATTCAAAGATCATATTCAGAATTGTGAGAACAATGTCTTAATTCTAGCAGTGCACTGAGACTTTTAATATCAAAGCTAGTATTAAAGAAAGATCAAATTAAGAATTTTCACAACAAAGAAAGAATTCTACCAACACATTGAGAATTCTAAGGTTCTAAGAATATTCTAAGAATTGTCACAACAAAGGAAGAATTCTACAAACACATTGAGAATTCTAAGCTTCTAAGAATTCTAAGAATTATCACAACACAGGAAGAATTCTACCAACACATTGAGAATTCTAAGCTTCTAAGAATTGTCACAACAAAGGAAGAATTCTACCAACTCACTGAGAATTCTAAGCTTCTAAGAATTGTCACAACAAAGGAAGAATTCTACCAACTCACTGAGAATTCTAAGCTTCTAAGAATTCTAAGAATTGTCACAACAAAGGAAGCTTTCTACCAACACACTGAGAATTCTAAGCTTCTAAGAATTGTCACAACAAAAGAAGAATTCTACCAACAAACTGAGAATTCTAAGCTCAAAGCCAGTATTCAAAGATCATATTCAGAATTGTGAGACCAATCTCTTAATTCTACCAGTGCACTGAGAATTCTAATATCAAAGCTAGTATTAAAGAAAGATCAAATTAAGAATTGTCACAACAAAAGAAGAATTCTACCAACACATTGAGAATTCTAAGGTTCTAAGAATATTCTAAGAATTGTCACAACAAAGGAAGAATTCTACAAACACATTGAGAATTCTAAGCTTCTAAGAATTGTCACAACAAAAGAAGAATTCTACCAACACACTGAGAATTCTAAGCTCAAAGCCAGTATTCAAAGATCATATTCAGAATTGTGAGAACAATGTATTAATTCTAGCAGTGCACTGAGAGTTCTAATATCAAAGCTAGTATTAAAGAAAGATCAAATTAAGAATTTTCACAACAAAGGAAAAATTCTACAAACACATTGAGAATTCTAAGCTTCTAAGAATTCTAAGAATTATCACAACACAGGAAGAATTCTACCAACACATTGAGAATTCTAAGCTTCTAAGAATTGTCACAACAAAGGAAGAATTCTACCAACACATTGAGAATTTTAAGCTCAAAACCAGTATTAAAAGATTACATTCAGAATTGTGAGAACAATGTACTAATTCTACCAGTGCACTGAGAGTTCTAATATCAAAGCTAGTATTAAAGAAAGATCAAATTAAGAATTGTCACAACAAAGGAAGAATTCTACCACACATTGAGAATTCTAACCTCAAAACCAGTATTAAAAGATTACATTCAGAATTGTGAGAACAATGTATTAATTCTAGCAGTGCACTGAGAGTTCTAATATCAAAGCTAGTATTAAAGAAAGATCAAATTAAGAATTGTCACAACAAAGGAAAAAGTCTATCAACACAATGAGAATTATCAAAACAAAGGAAAAATTCTACTAACACAATGAGAATTCTAAACGTCTTAGAATTTTAACAATTGTCACAACAAAGGAAGAATTCTACCAACACACTGAGAATTCTAAGCTCAAAGCCAGTATTCAAAGAACATATTCAGAATTGTGAGAACAATGTCTTACTTCTAGCAGTGCAGTGAGACTTTTAATATCAAAGCTAGTATTAAAGAAAGATCAAATTAAGAATTTTCACAACAAAGAAAGAATTCTACCAACACATTGAGAATTCTAAGGTTCTAAGAATATTCTAAGAATTGTCACAACAAAGGAAGAATTCTACCAACACATTGAGAATTCTAAGGTTCTAAGAATATTCTAAGAATTGTCACAACAAAGGAAGAATTCTACAAACACATTGAGAATTCTAAGCTTCTAAGAATTCTAAGAATTATCACAACACAGGAAGAATTCTACCAACACATTGAGAATTCTAAGCTTCTAAGAATTGTCACAACAAAGGAAGAATTCTACCAACTCACTGAGAATTCTAATATTTTAAGAATTGTCACAACAAAGGAAGAATTCTACCAACACACTGAGAATTCTAAGCTTCTAAGAATTGTCACAACAAAGGAAGAATTCTACCAACACATTCAGAATTCTAAGCTCAAAGCCAGTATTAAAAGATTTTATTCAGAATTGTGAGAACAATGTATTAATTCTAGCAGTGCACTGAGATTTCTAATATCAAAACTAGTATTAAAGAAAGATCAAATTAAGAATTGTCACAACAAAGGACAAACTCTATCATCACATTGAGAAATCTAACAACAAAGGAAAAATTCTACAAACACATTGAGAATTCTAAGCTCAAAGCCAGTATTCAAAGATCATATTCAGAATTGTGAGAACAATGTCTTAATTCTAGCAGTGCACTGAGACTTTTAATATCAAAGCTAGTATTAAAGAAAGATCAAATTAAGAATTTTCACAACAAAGAAAGAATTCTACCAACACATTGAGAATTCTAAGGTTCTAAGAATATTCTAAGAATTGTCACAACAAAGGAAGAATTCTACCAACACATTGAGAATTCTAAGCTTCTAAGAATTGTCACAACAAAGGAAGAATTCTACCAACTCACTGAGAATTCTAAGCTTCTAAGAATTGTCACAACAAAGGAAGAATTCTACCAACTCACTGAGAATTCTAAGCTTCTAAGAATTCTAAGAATTGTCACAACAAAGGAAGCATTCTACCAACACACTGAGAATTCTAAGCTTCTAAGAATTGTCACAACATAAGAAGAATTCTACCAACAAACTGAGAATTCTAAGCTCAAAGCCAGTATTCAAAGATCATATTCAGAATTGTGAGACCAATCTCTTAATTCTACCAGTGCACTGAGAATTCTAATATCAAAGCTAGTATTAAAGAAAGATCAAATTAAGAATTGTCACAACAAAAGAAGAATTCTACCAACACATTGAGAATTCTAAGGTTCTAAGAATATTCTAAGAATTGTCACAACAAAGGAAGAATTCTACAAACACATTGAGAATTCTAAGCTTCTAAGAATTGTCACAACAAAAGAAGAATTCTACCAACACACTGAGAATTCTAAGCTCAAAGCCAGTATTCAAAGATCATATTCAGAATTGTGAGAACAATGTATTAATTCTAGCAGTGCACTGAGAGTTCTAATATCAAAGCTAGTAGTAGCCCCTTAAAGCCTGACCCATCAAAAAATAGTCAGAAAATTCTAATTTTTTAGAATTGACATGTTTATTAGGCCTTTAAACAAAATCCAAAAAAAATTTGTTGCCACATCACTTTGTTTATGATATTTTTAATGTATCACATCTGATACACTAGGTTTTTTTGGTAACATTTTGCTCACAACAATGTTAATTTAAGGAACAAAAGACTGTTTTGCCCATAACATTTAACAAGTTTAGAACACTCTAGGCAGTTTACTTCTTTTGTTTTTTTTTTTACATTGAACCTTTTACAGCCATTTATTTCACTTGGTGGTAGGCACAAAAACAGTTTCTGTCCTTGTTCAGGCACAGATGTTCCTTACACTTTGCACAGTACACATGTGAAAAGTGATTTCCAGTGCAGTGCTTGGATCTCTGCCGGGTTTCCCATGTTGGAAAATGATCAGTGCCATCCTTTCTCACATCAAGAGGGACACTGCAGCTTGGCCTTTTACGGGGTGGTGTTGGAGTTGCTTCTGAAAAGGACAGTGGTCTGCCACACCTGATTTTGACCTTTCCTGCGGTTGTGAGAGAAGTGCCAACCAAAGCCTGAAATCTTCGCAAAGCCATTGGTTTCATTTTAGGTTGTAGCTTCTTTTGATCTCTTCTGTAGAGGTTCCAAGCGTTGATGACTGCTACAGTAACAGTGTGCCACCAGATGTACATGTACCATCTGCGGGATCTGAAGCTGAACTTGTAAAGTGCAGACAGCATGTCAAGGAGATCAACACCTCCCATGAACTTGTTATATGTTTCAACAATGGCTGGTCTGGGAACCATCACATGAGTTTTGGACTTGCGATCCCAGCGTTTCACGTTTCCCACAGGTTCAATGCCGACATAAGAGGAAATCAGGTTCACTGCTTTGTTGTCATACCATCTCACAATGATGTTGTTGTCTTGATTCACTCTGAAGTCCATTGACCCTCTTCCACTTTTCTTCATTTCTTTTTCATCTTTCATGACGCAGTCTTTCATCCTGTTCATGCGGATTGTGCCGATGTAGTGGATTCCTCTGTCTTTTAGATGTTGGACCAGAGGAACTGATGTAAAGTAGTCCGCAAAGACTTTGTGATTTCTTCCTGCAGGAAGTGTTGATGTCATTTTCAGCACAATTTCTCCAGTAACACCAACTTCAGACTTCTCTCTGTTTGGGTTTTCTGCACCTTGACAAATATCAAAGTCATAAAGAAAGCCACTCTGTCCAGCTCGTCCCCACATTTTGAAACCCCATTTGTGAGGGTTTGCAGGCATGTAGACACGTAGATGAGACTTTCCCTTAAATGGTACCATAATTTTATCAACTGCATGGCATTCTTCAGGAGGAATGCAGAGAAACTGTTTTTGCAGTTTTTGTAACCATGGCCTGAGCTTCCACAATTTGTCTTTCTTTGCATCATCAGATGCACTGAGGTTGTCCTGAAAGTGAATCAGTGTCAGCAATTTCAGAAACCGATCTCGAGATATCACATCACAAACTGCGGGGAGCTTTGTTTCCATCTCCCAGTAGGCTCTCACACTGGGCATTTGTACTAGCCCCATATGCATGTACATGCCTAGAACCTGCTCAATCTCTTTGGCATTTGTGTTTATTGACTTGCCCTGCTTCTGTACACTGTACATGTTTGTTTGTTCAGCAATTTCCTGTAGCATTTCATCAGTAACAAACTGTTTGAAGTACATGTATGGTGTCATGTCACACCTTTGCTCTGTGTCTTCCTCAACACTTGGAATGAAATCGACAGATGGAGCTTGATATTGTATTTTTCTCCATCTGTATTTTTTGTGTTTTGCCTTGCCCTTCACTGACTCATTACTGATTGTGTCCAGAGTTGTTCTTGAGACCTCAACCTCCATACTTGTCTGGGCTATACTTTCATCCTGATAGCCTTCCTCATCACTGCTAGCTGAACTTCCATCATCTTCATCATGCATGGCCGAGGAGTCCATTCCTCCTCCTCTTCCTCTTCCTCATCTTCTCCTAACTGTTCTATGTCACTTGAATTTCCATCTATTATCATATTGATGACATTTTCAATGTACTTTCTTTTTCTCTCTTCTTCCTCAAGTCTCTTTGACATCTAAAAATACACACGTAAATAATTCGTCAGCACAGCATAGAGATGATAATTTCAAAGGAACCCATTGGAAGATACCCAAAATGTATTTTCAAATGGCATTTCAGTGATTAACCAGTTTATATCAATCATCAAAAATAGTGTGTGGTTGTATTGTGGCAGGAATTCTGTAGATTAAATTACTAAAATGTCACATGACAGTTCAGGACTGGAACACCTTAAATACCTGCAGTATCAAATTTGATACACACATTTTTAACACGGTTTAACTGTAATATTGTAAAATATTTTTTAAGTAATTATGCATTGCTTCAACAAAGGAAGTATTTATTTTTAAAAATTACTAACAATATTGATGTTATTCTTACCATAACTTCTCAAAAATTAGCAAAGGTTTTTCAGAAAAACATGTGTGGATGACCTCCTGTCAGCAGACATTTTGAAAAGGCAAAAAAAGCTGTTCCACTGCATGCAGTACATTGTTAATCCACTAGAGGGCAGATCACATGTCTCAAATGATATACAACAGGTTTTTGTGGTAAATATTGATCACATTGATAAAATAGAGGTCACAAATTCTTGCGTAGCAAATATGATACAAATGGCGATATAGGGTTAAAGAAAGATCAAATTAAGAATTTTCACAACAAAGGAAAAATTCTACAAACACATTGAGAATTCTAAGCTTCTAAGAATTCTAAGAATTATCACAACACAGGAAGAATTCTACCAACACATTGAGAATTCTAAGCTTCTAAGAATTGTCACAACAAAGGAAGAATTCTACCAACACATTGAGAATTTTAAGCTCAAAACCAGTATTAAAAGATTACATTCAGAATTGTGAGAACAATGTACTAATTCTACCAGTGCACTGAGAGTTCTAATATCAAAGCTAGTATTAAAGAAAGATCAAATTAAGAATTGTCACAACAAAGGAAGAATTCTACCAACACACTGAGAATTCTAAGCTCAAAGCCAGTATTCAAAGATCATATTCAGAATTGTGAGAACAATGTCTTAATTCTAGCAGTGCACTGAGACTTTTAATATCAAAGCTAGTACTAAAGAAAGATCAAATTAAGAATTTTCACAACAAAGAAAGAATTCTACCAACACATTGAGAATTCTAAGGTTCTAAGAATTTTCTAAGAATTGTCACAACAAAGGAAGAATTCTACAAACACTTTGAGAATTCTAAGCTTCTAAGAATTCTAAGAATTATCACAACACAGGAAGAATTCTACCAACACATTGAGAATTCTAAGCTTCTAAGAATTGTCACAACAAAGGAAGAATTCTACCAACACACTGAGAATTCTAAGCTCAAAGCCAGTATTCAAAGATCATATTCAGAATTGTGAGAACAATGTCTTAATTCTAGCAGTGCACTGAGACTTTTAATATCAAAGCTACTATTAAAGAAAGATCAAAATAAAAATTGTCACAACAAAGGAAGAATTCTACCAACTCACTGAGAATTCTAAACTTCTAAGAATTGTCACAACAAAAGAAGAATTCTACCAACACACTGACAATTCTAAGCTTTTAAGAATTCTAAGAATTGTCACAACAAGGGAAGAATTCTAACAACACACTGAGAATTCTAAGCTCAAAGCCAGCATTCAAAAATCATATTCAGAATTGTGAGAACAATGTATTAATTCTAGCAGTGCACTGAGACTTTTAATATCAAAGCTAGTATTAAAGAAAGATCAAATTAAGAATTGTCCCAACAAAGAAAGGATTCTACCAACACATTGAGAATTCTAAGGTTCTAAGAATATTCTAAGAATTGTCACAACAAAGGAAGAATTCTACAAACACATTGAGAATTCTAAGCTTCTAAGAATTCTAAGAATTGTGACAACAAAGGAAGAATTCTACCAACACATTCAGAATTCTAAGTTTAAAGCCAGTATTAAAAGATTATATTCAGAATTGTGAGAACAATGTATTAATTCTAGCAGTGCACTGAGAGTTCTAATATCAAAGGTAGTATTAAAGAAAGATCAAATTAAGAATTGTCACAACAAAGGAAGAATTCTACCAACACATTCAGAATTCTAAGATTAAAGCCAGTATTAAAAGATTATATTCAGAATTGTGAGAACAATGTATTAATTCTAGCAGTGCACTGAGAGTTCTAATATCAAAGCTAGTATTAAAGAAAGATCAAATTAAGAATTGTCACAACAAAGGAAAAATTCTACAAACACATTGAGAATTCTAAGCTTCTAAGAATTCTAAGAATTATCACAACACAGGAAGAATTCTACCAACACATTGAGAATTCTAAGCTTCTAAGAATTGTCACAACAAAGGAAGAATTCTACCAACACATTGAGAATTCTAAGCTCAAAACCAGTATTGAAAGATTACATTCAGAATATTGAGAACAATGTATTAATTCTAGCAGTGCACTGAGAGTTCTAATATCAAAGCTAGTATTAAAGAAAGATCAAATTAAGAATTGTCACAACAAAGGAAGAATTCTACCAACACATTCAGAATTCTAAGTTTAAAGCCAGTATTAAAAGATTATATTCAGAATTACGAGAACAATGTATTAATTCTAGCAGTGCACTGAGAGTTCTAATATCAAAGCTAGTATTAAAGAAAGATCAAATTAAGAATTGTCACAACAAAGGAAAAATTCTACAAACACATTGAGAATTCTAAGCTTCTAAGAATTCTAAGAATTGTCACAACAAGGGAAGAATTCTACCAACACATTGAGAATTCTAAACTTCTAAGAATTGTCACAACAAAGGAAGAATTCTACCAACACACTGACAATTCTAAGCTTCTAAGAATTCTAAGAATTATCACAACACACTGAGAATTCTAAGCTCAAAGCCAGTTTTCAAAGATCATATTCAGAATTGTGAGAACAATGTCTTAATTCTAGCAGTGCACTGAGACTTTTAATATCAAAGCTAGTATTAAAGAAAGGTCAAATTAAGAATTGTCCCAACAAAGAAAGGATTCTACCAACACATTGAGAATTCTAAGCTTCTAAGAATTGTCACAACAAAGGAAGAATTCTACCAACACACTGACAATTCTAAGCTTCTAAGAATTCTAAGAATTGTCACAACAATGGAAGAATTCTACCAACACATTGAGAATTCTAAGCTCAAAGCCAGCATTCAAAAATAATATTCAGAATTGTGAGAACAATGTCTTAATTCTAGCAGTGCACTGAGAGTTTTAATATCAAAGCTAGTATTAAAGAAAGATCAAATTAAGAATTGTCCCAACAAGAAAGGATTCTACCAACACATTGAGAATTCTAAGCTTCTAAGAATTCTAAGAATTATCACAACACAGGAAGAATTCTACCAACACATTGAGAATTCTAAGCTTCTAAGAATTGTCACAACAAAGGAAGAATTCTACCAACACATTGAGAATTCTATGCTCAAAACCAGTATTGAAAGATTACATTCAGAATTGTGAGAACAATGTATTAATTCTAGCAGTGCACTGAGAGTTCTAATATCAAAGCTAGTATTAAAGAAAGATCAAATTAAGAATTGTCACAACAAAGGAAGAATTCTACCAACACATTCAGAATTCTAAGTTTAAAGCCAGTATTAAAAGATTATATTCAGAATTACGAGAACAATGTATTAATTCTAGCAGTGCACTGAGAGTTCTAATATCAAAGCTAGTATTAAAGAAAGATCAAATTAAGAATTGTCACAACAAAGGAAAAATTCTACAAACACATTGAGAATTCTAAGCTTTTAAGAATTATCACAACACAGGAAGAATTCTACCAACACATTGAGAATTCTAAGCTTCTAAGAATTGTCACAACAAAGGAAGAATTCAACAAACACATTCAGAATTCTAAGTTTAAAGCCAGTATTAAAAGATTATATTCAGAATTGTGAGAACAATGTATTAATTCTAGCAGTGCACTGAGAGTTCTAATATCAAAGCTAGTATTAAAGAAAGATCAAATTAAGAATTGTCACAACAAAGGAAAAATTCTACAAACACATTGAGAATTCTAAGCTTCTAAGAATTCTAAGAATTATCACAACACAGGAAGAATTCTACCAACACATTGAGAATTCTAAGCTTCTAAGAATTGTCACAACAAAAGAAGAATTCTACCAACACACTGAGAATTCTAAGCTCAAAGCCAGTATTCAAAGATCATATTCAGAATTGTGAGAACAATGTCTTAATTCTAGCAGTGCACTGAGACTTTTAATATCAAAGCTACTATTAAAGAAAGATCAAAATAAGAATTGTCACAACAAAGGAAGAATTCTACCAACTCACTGAGAATTCTAAACTTCTAAGAATTGTCACAACAAAAGAAGAATTCTACCAACACACTGACAATTCTAAGCTTTTAAGAATTCTAAGAATTGTCACAACAAGGGAAGAATTCTACCAACACACTGAGAATTCTAAGCTCAAAGCCAGCATTCAAAAATCATATTCAGAATTGTGAGAACAATGTATTAATTCTAGCAGTGCACTGAGACTTTTAATATCAAAGCTAGTATTAAAGAAAGATCAAATTAAGAATTGTCCCAACAAAGAAAGGATTCTACCAACACATTGAGAATTCTAAGGTTCTAAGAATATTCTAAGAATTGTCACAACAAAGGAAGAATTCTACAAACACATTGAGAATTCTAAGCTTCTAAGAATTCTAAGAATTGTGACAACAAAGGAAGAATTCTACCAACACATTCAGAATTCTAAGTTTAAAGCCAGTATTAAAAGATTATATTCAGAATTGTGAGAACAATGTATTAATTCTAGCAGTGCACTGAGAGTTCTAATATCAAAGCTAGTATTAAAGAAAGATCAAATTAAGAATTGTCACAACAAAGGAAAAATTCTACAAACACATTGAGAATTCTAAGCTTCTAAGAATTCTAAGAATTATCACAACACAGGAAGAATTCTACCAACACATTGAGAATTCTAAGCTTCTAAGAATTGTCACAACAAAGGAAGAATTCTACCAACACATTGAGAATTCTATGCTCAAAACCAGTATTGAAAGATTACATTCAGAATTGTGAGAACAATGTATTAATTCTAGCAGTGCACTGAGAGTTCTAATATCAAGCTAGTATTAAAGAAAGATCAAATTAAGAATTGTCACAACAAAGGAAGAATTCTACCAACACATTCAGAATTCTAAGTTTAAAGCCAGTATTAAAAGATTATATTCAGAATTGTGAGAACAATGTATTAATTCTAGCAGTGCACTGAGAGTTCTAATATCAAAGCTAGTATTAAAGAAAGATCAAATTAAGAATTGTCACATAAAAAGGAAAAATTCTACAAACACATAGAGAATTCTAAGCTTCTAAGAATTGTCACAACAAAGGAAGAATTCTACCAACACATTCAGAATTCTAAGTTTAAAGCCAGTATTAAAAGATTATATTCCGAATTGTGAGAACAATGTATTAATTCTAGCAGTGCACTGAGAGTTCTAATATCAAAGCTAGTATTAAAGAAAGATCAAATTAAGAATTGTCACAACAAAGGAAAAATTCTACAAACACATTGAGAATTCTAAGATTCTAAGAATTCTAAGAATTATCACAACACAGGAAGAATTCTACCAACACATTGAGAATTCTAAGCTTCTAAGAATTGTCACAACAAAAGAAGAATTCTACCAACACACTGAGAATTCTAAGCTCAAAGCCAGTATTCAAAGATCATATTCAGAATTGTGAGAACAATGTCTTAATTCTAGCAGTGCACTGAGACTTTTAATATCAAAGCTAGTACTAAAGAAAGATCAAATTAAGAATTTTCACAACAAAGAAAGAATTCTTCCAACACATTGAGAATTCTAAGCTTCTAAGAATTGTCACAACAAAGGAAGAATTCTACCAACTCACTGAGAATTCTAAGCTTCTAAGAATTGTCACAACAAAAGAAGAATTCTACCAACTCACTGAGAATTCTAAGCTTCTAAGAATTGTCACAACAAAGGAAGAATTCTACCAACAAACTGAGAATTCTAAGCTTCTAAGAATTGTCACAACAAAAGAAGAATTCTACCAACACACTGAGAATTCTAAGCTCAAAGCCAGTATTCAAAGATCATATTCAGAATTGTGAGAACAATGTATTAATTCTAGCAGTGCACTGAGAGTTCTAATATCAAAGCTAGTATTAAAGAAAGATCAAATTAAGAATTGTCACAACAAAGGAAAAATTCTACAAACACATTGAGAATTCTAAGCTTCTAAGAATTCTAAGAATTGTCACAACAAAGGAAGAATTCTACCAACACATTGAGAATTCTAAACTTCTAAGAATTGTCACAACACAGGAAGAATTCTACCAACACATTGAGAATTCTAAGCTTCTAAGAATTCTAAGAATTGTCACAACAAAGGAAGAATTCTACCAACACATTGAGAATTCTAAGCTCAAAGCCAGCATTCAAAAATCATATTCAGAATTGTGAGAACAATGTCTTAATTCTAGCAGTGCACTGAGACTTTTAATATCAAAGCTAGTATTAAAGAAAGGTCAAATTAAGAATTGTCACAACAAAGAAAGAATTCTACCAACACATTGAGAATTCTAAGCTTCTAAGAATTCTAAGAATTGTCACAACAAAGGAAGAATTCTACCAACACATTCAGAATTCTAAGCTCAAAGCCAGTATTAAAAGATTTTATTCAGAATTGTGAGAACAATGTATTAATTCTAGCAGTGCACTGAGATTTCTAATATCAAAACTAGTATTAAAGAAAGATCAAATTAAGAATTGTCACAACAAAGGAAAAACTCTATCATCACATTGAGAATTCTAACAACAAAGGAAAAATTCTACTAACACATTGAGAATTCTAAGCTCAAAGCCAGTATTCAAAGATCATATTCAGAATTGTGAGAACAATGTATTAATTCTAGCAGTGCACTGAGACTTTTAATATCAAAGCTAGTATTAAAGAAAGATCAAATTAAGAATTTTCACAACAAAGAAAGAATTCTACCAACACATTGAGAATTCTAAGGTTCTAAGAATATTCTAAGAATTGTCACAACAAAGGAAGAATTCTACAAACACATTGAGAATTCTAAGCTTCTAAGAATTCTAAGAATTATCACAACACAGGAAGAATTCTACCAACACATTGAGAATTCTAAGCTTCTAAGAATTGTCACAACAAAGGAAGAATTCTACCAACTCACTGAGAATTCTAAGCTTCTAAGAATTGTCACAACAAAGGAAGAATTCTACCAACTCACTGAGAATTCTAAGGTTCTAAGAATTCTAAGAATTGTCACAACAAAGGAAGCTTTCTACCAACACACTGAGAATTCTAAGCTTCTAAGAATTGTCACAACAAAAGAAGAATTCTACCAACAAACTGAGAATTCTAAGCTCAAAGCCAGTATTCAAAGATCATATTCAGAATTGTGAGACCAATCTCTTAATTCTACCAGTGCACTGAGAATTCTAATATCAAAGCTAGTATTAAAGAAAGATCAAATTAAGAATTGTCACAACAAAAGAAGAATTCTACCAACACATTGAGAATTCTAAGATTCTAAGAATATTCTAAGAATTGTCACAACAAAGGAAGAATTCTACAAACACATTGAGAATTCTAAGCTTCTAAGAATTCTAAGAATTATCACAACACAGGAAGAATTCTACCAACACATTGAGAATTCTAAGCTTCTAAGAATTGTCACAACAAAGGAAGAATTCTACCAACTCACTGAGAATTCTAAGCTATAAAGAATTCTAAGAATTGTCACAACAAAGGAAGAATTCTACCAACACACTGAGAATTCTAAGCTCAAAGCCAGTATTCAAAGATCATATTCAGAATTGTGAGACCAATCTCTTAATTCTACCAGTGCACTGAGAATTCTAATATCAAAGCTAGTATTAAAGAAAGATCAAATTAAGAATTGTCACAACAAAAGAAGAATTCTACCAACACATTGAGAATTCTAAGGTTCTAAGAATATTCTAAGAATTGTCACAACAAAGGAAGAATTCTACAAACACATTGAGAATTCTAAGCTTCTAAGAATTCTAAGAATTATCACAACACATGAAGAATTCTACCAACACATTGAGAATTCTAAGCTTCTAAGAATTGTCACAACAAAGGAAGATTTCTACCAACTCACTGAGAATTCTAAGCTTCTAAGAATTCTAAGAATTATCACAACACAGGAAGAATTCTTCCAACACATTGAGAATTCTAAGCTTCTAAGAATTGTCACCATAAAGGAAGAATTCTACCAACTCACTGAGAATTCTAAGCTATAAAGAATTCTAAGAATTGTCACAACAAAGGAAGAATTCTACCAACACATTGAGAATTCTAAGCTTCGAGGAATTGTCATAACAAGGGAAGAATTCTACCAACACACTGAGAAATCTATGCGCAAAGCCAGTATTCAAAGATCATATTCAGAATTGTGAGAACAATGTCTTAATTCTAGCAGTGCACTGAGAGTTGTAATATCAAAACTAGTATTAAAGAAAGATCAAATTAAGAATTGTCACAACAAAGGAAGAATTCTACCAACACATTGAAAATTCTAAGCTTCTAAGAATTCTAAGAATCGTCACAACAAAGGAAGAATTCTACCAACACATTGAGAATTCTAAGCTCAAAACCAGTATTAAAAGATTACATTCAGAATTGTGAGAACCATGTATTAATTCTCGCAGTGCACTGAGAGTTCTAATATCAAAGCTAGTATTAAAGAAAGATCAAATTAAGAATTGTCACAACAAAGGAAAAAGTCTATCAACACATTGAGAATTATCACAACAAAGGAAAAAATCTACTAACACAATGAGAATTCTAAACGTCTTAGAATTTTAACAATTGTCACAACAAAGGAAGAATTCTACCAACACACTGAGAATTCTAAGCGCAAAGCCAGTATTCAAAGATCATATTCAGAATTGTTAGAACAATGTCTTGATTCTAGCAGTGCACTGAGAGTTTTAATATCAAAGCTAGTATTAAAGAAAGATCAAATTAAGAATTGTCACAACAAAGGAAGAATTCTACCACACATTGAGAATTCTAAGCTCAAAACCAGTATTAAAAGATTACATTCAGAATTGTGAGAACAATGTATTAATTCTAGCAGTGCACTGAGAGTTCTAATATCAAAGCTAGTATTAAAGAAAGATCAAATTAAGAATTGTCACAACAAAGGAAAAAGTCTATCAACACATTGAGAATTATCACAACAAAGGAAAAATTCTACTAACACAATGAGAATTCTAAACATCTTAGATTTTTAACAATTGTCACAACAAAGGAAGAATTCTACCAACACACTGAGAATTCTAAGCTCAAAGCCAGTATTCAAAGAACATATTCAGAATTGTGAGAACAATGTCTTACTTCTAGCAGTGCAGTGAGACTTTTAATATCAAAGCTAGTTTTAAAGACAGATCAAATTAAGAATTTTCACAACAAAGAAAGAATTCTACGAGCACATTGAGAATTCTAAGGTTCTAAGAATATTCTAAGAATTGTCACAACAAAGGAAGAATTCTACCAACACATTGAGAATTCTAAGCCTCTAAGAATTCTAAGAATTATCACAACACAGGAAGAATTCTACCAACACACTGAGAATTCTAAGCTTCTAAGAATTGTCACAACAAAGGAAGAATTCTACCAACACACTGAGAATTCTAAGCTCAAAGCCAGTATTCAAAGATCATATTCAGAATTGTGAGACCAATCTCTTAATTCTACCAGTGCACTGAGAATTCTAATATCAAAGCTAGTATTAAAGAAAGATCAAATTAAGAATTGTCACAACAAAAGAAGAATTCTACCAACACATTGAGAATTCTAAGGTTCTAAGAATATTCTAAGAATTGTCACAACAAAGGAAGAATTCTACAAACACATTGAGAATTCTAAGCTTCTAAGAATTCTAAGAATTATCACAACACAGGAAGAATTCTACCAACACATTGAGAATTCTAAGCTTCAAAGAATTGTCACAACAAAGGAAGAATTCTACCAACTCACTGAAAATTCTAAGCTATAAAGAATTCTAAGAATTGTAACAACAAAGGAAGAATTCTACCAACACACTGAGAATTCTATGCGCAAAGCCAGTATTCAAAGATCATATTCAGAATTGTGAGAACAATGTCTTAATTCTACCAGTGCACTGAGACTTTTATTATCTAGATAGTATTAAAGAAAGATCAAATTAAAAATTGTCCCAACAAAGAAAGAATTCTACCAACACATTGAGAATTCTAAGGTTCTAAGAATATTCTAAGAATTGTCACAACAAAGGAAGAATTCTACAAACACATTCAGAATTCTAAGTTTAAAGCCAGTATTAAAAGATTATATTCAGAATTGTGAGAACAATGTATTAATTCTAGCAGTGCACTGAGAGTTCTAATATCAAAGCTAGTATTAAAGAAAGATCAAATTAAGAATTGTCACAACAAAGGAAAAATTCTACAAACACATTGAGAATTCTAAGCTTCTAAGAATTCTAAGAATTATCACAACACAGGAAGAATTCTACCAACACATTGAGAATTCTAAGCTTCTAAGAATTGTCACAACAAAGGAAGAATTCTACCAACACATTGAGAATTCTAAGCTTCTAAGAATTGTCACAACAAAGGAAGAATTCTACCAACACATTCAGAATTCTAAGTTTAAAGCCAGTATTAAAAGATTATATTCAGAATTGTGAGAACAATGTATTAATTCTAGCAGTGCACTGAGAGTTCTAATATCAAAGCTAGTATTAAAGAAAGATCAAATTAAGAATTGTCACAACAAAGGAAAAATTCTACAAACACATTGAGAATTCTAAGCTTCTAAGAATTCTAAGAATTATCACAACACAGGAAGAATTCTACCAACACATTGAGAATTCTAAGCTTCTAAGAATTGTCACAACAAAGGAAGAATTCTACCAACACATTGAGAATTCTATGCTCAAAACCAGTATTGAAAGATTACATTCAGAATTGTGAGAACAATGTATTAATTCTAGCAGTGCACTGAGAGTTCTAATATCAAAGCTAGTATTAAAGAAAGATCAAATTAAGAATTGTCACAACAAAGGAAGAATTCTACCAACACATTCAGAATTCTAAGTTTAAAGCCAGTATTAAAAGATTATATTCAGAATTGTGAGAACAATGTATTAATTCTAGCAGTGCACTGAGAGTTCTAATATCAAAGCTAGTATTAAAGAAAGATCAAATTAAGAATTGTCACATAAAAAGAAAAATTCTACAAACACATAGAGAATTCTAAGCTTCTAAGAATTGTCACAACAAAGGAAGAATTCTACCAACACATTCAGAATTCTAAGTTTAAAGCCAGTATTAAAAGATTATATTCCGAATTGTGAGAACAATGTATTAATTCTAGCAGTGCACTGAGAGTTCTAATATCAAAGCTAGTATTAAAGAAAGATCAAATTAAGAATTGTCACAACAAAGGAAAAATTCTACAAACACATTGAGAATTCTAAGCTTCTAAGAATTCTAAGAATTGTCACAACAAAGAAAGAATTCTTCCAACACATTGAGAATTCTAAGCTTCTAAGAATTGTCACAACAAAGGAAGAATTCTACCAACTCACTGAGAATTCTAAGCTTCTAAGAATTGTCACAACAAAAGAAGAATTCTACCAACTCACTGAGAATTCTAAGCTTCTAAGAATTCTAAGAATTGTCACAACAAAGGAAGAATTCTACCAACTCACTGAGAATTCTAAGCTTCTAAGAATTGTCACAACAAAAGAAGAATTCTACCAACTCACTGAGAATTCTAAGCTTCTAAGACTTCTAAGAATTGTCACAACAAAGGAAGAATTCTACCAACAAACTGAGAATTCTAAGCTTCTAAGAATTGTCACAACAAAAGAAGAATTCTACCAACACACTGAGAATTCTAAGCTCAAAGCCAGTATTCAAAGATCATATTCAGAATTGTGAGAACAATGTCTTAATTCTAGCAGTGCACTGAGACTTTTAATATCAAAGCTAGTACTAAAGAAAGATCAAATTAAGAATTGTCACAACAAAGAAAGAATTCTTCCAACACATTGAGAATTCTAAGCTTCTAAGAATTGTCACAACAAAGGAAGAATTCTACCAACTCACTGAGAATTCTAAGCTTCTAAGAATTGTCACAACAAAGGAAGAATTCTACCAACTCACTGAGAATTCTAAGCTTCTAAGACTTCTAAGAATTGTCACAACAAAGGAAGAATTCTACCAACTCACTGAGAATTCTAAGCTTCTAAGAATTGTCACAACAAAAGAAGAATTCTACCAACTCACTGAGAATTCTAAGCTTCTAAGAATTGTCACAACAAAAGAAGAATTCTACCAACACACTGAGAATTCTAAGCTCAAAGCCAGTATTCAAAGATCATATTCAGAATTGTGAGAACAATGTATTAATTCTAGCAGTGCACTGAGAGTTCTAATATCAAAGCTAGTATTAAAGAAAGATCAAATTAAGAATTGTCACAACAAAGGAAAAATTCTACAAACACATTGAGAATTCTAAGCTTCTAAGAATTCTAAGAATTGTCACAACAAGGGAAGAATTCTACCAACACATTGAGAATTCTAAACTTCTAAGAATTGTCACAACACAGGAAGAATTCTACCAACACACTGACAATTCTAAGCTTCTAAGAATTCTAAGAATTGTCACAACAAGGGAAGAATTCTACCAACACATTGAGAATTCTAAGCTCAAAGCCAGCATTCAAAAATCATATTCAGAATTGTGAGAACAATGTCTTAATTCTAGCAGTGCACTGAGACTTTTAATATCAAAGCTAGTATTAAAGAAAGGTCAAATTAAGAATTGTCCCAACAAAGAAAGGATTCTACCAACACATTGAGAATTCTAAGCTTCTAAGAATTCTAAGAATTGTCACAACAAAGGAAGAATTCTACCAACACATTGAGAATTCTATGCTCAGAACCAGTATTCAAAGATTACATTCAGAATTGTGAGAACAATGTATTAATTCTAGCAGTGCACTGAGAGTTCTAATATCAAAGCTAGTATTAAAGAAAGATCAAATTAAGAATTGTCACAACAAAAGAAGAATTCTACCAACACATTGAGAATTCTAAGGTTCTAAGAATATTCTAAGAATTGTCCCAACAAAGGAAGAATTCTACAAACACATTGAGAATTCTAAGCTTCTAAGAATTCTAAGAATTATCACAACACAGGAAGAATTCTACCAACACATTGAGAATTCTAAGCTTCTAAGAATTGTCACAACAAAGGAAGAATTCTACCAACTCACTGAGAATTCTAAGCTATAAAGAATTCTAAGAATTGTCACAACAAAGGAAGCATTCTACCAACACACTGAGAATTCTAAGCTTCTAAGAATTGTCACAACAGGGGAAGAATTCTACCAACACACTGAGAATTCTATGCGCAAAGCCAGTATTCAAAGATCATATTCAGAATTGTGAGAACAATGTCTTAATTCTAGCAGTGCACTGAGACTTTTATTATCTAGATAGTATTAAAGAAAGATCAAATTAAAAATTGTCCCAACAAAGGAAGAATTCTACCAACACATTGAGAATTCTAAGGTTCTAAGAATATTCTAAGAATTGTCCCAACAAAGGAAGAATTCTACAAACACATTGAGAATTCTAAGCTTCTAAGAATTCTAAGAATTATCACAACACAGGAAGAATTCTACCAACACATTGAGAATTCTAAGCTTCTAAGAACTGTCACCATAAAGGAAGAATTCTACCAACTCACTGAGAATTCTAAGCTATAAAGAATTCTAAGAATTGTCACAACAAAGGAAGCATTCTACCAACACACTGAGAAATCTATGCGCAAAGCCAGTTTTCAAAGATCATATTCAGAATTGTGAGAACAATGTCTTAATTCTAGCAGTGCACTGAGAGTTGTAATATCAAAACTAGTATTAAAGAAAGATCAAATTAAGAATTGTCACAACAATCGAAGAATTCAACCAACACACTGAGAATTCTAAGCTCAAAGCCAGTATTCAAAGATCATATTCAGAATTGTGAGAGCAATGTCTTAATTCTAGCAGTGCAGTGAGAGTTGTAATATCAAAACTAGTATTAAAGAAAGATCAAATTAAGAATTGTTACAACAAAGGAAGAATTCTACCAACACATTGAAAATTCTAAGCTTCTAAGAATTCTAAGAATCGTCACAACAAAGGAAGAATTCTACCAACACATTGAGAATTCTAAGCTCAAAACCAGTATTAAAAGATTACATTCAGAATTGTGAGAACAATGTATTAATTCTCGCAGTGCACTGAGAGTTCTAATATCAAAGCTAGTATTAAAGAAAGATCAAATTAAGAATTGTCACAACAAAGGAAAAAGTCTATCAACACATTGAGAATTATCACAACAAAGGAAAAATTCTACTAACACAATGAGAATTCTAAACGTCTTAGAATTTTAACAATTGTCACAACAAAGGAAGAATTCTACCAACACACTGAGAATTCTAAGCTTCTAAGAATTGTCACAACAAAGGAAGAATTCTACCAACTCACTGAGAATTCTAAGCTTCTAAGAATTCTAAGAATTGTCACAACAAAGGAAGAATTCTACCAACACACTGAGAATTCTAAGCTTCTAAGAATTGTCACAACAAAGGAAGAATTCTACCAACACACTGAGAATTCTAAGCTCAAAGCCAGTATTCAAAGATCATATTCAGAATTGTGAGACCAATGTCTTAATTCTACCAGTGCACGGAGAATTCTAATATCAAAGCTAGTATTAAAGAAAGATCAAATTAAGAATTGTCACAACAAAGGAAGAATTCTACCAACACATTCAGAATTCTAAGCTCAAAGCCAGTATTAAAAGATTTTATTCAGAATTGTGAGAACAATGTATTAATTCTAGCAGTGCACTGAGATTTCTAATATCAAAACTAGTATTAAAGAAAGATCAAATTAAGAATTTTCACAACAAAGGAAAAACTCTATCATCACATTGAGAATTCTAACAACAAAGGAAAAATTCTACTAACACATTGAGAATTCTAAGCTCAAAGCCAGTATTCAAAGATCATATTCAGAATTGTGAGAACAATGTATTAATTCTAGCAGTGCACTGAGACTTTTAATATCAAAGCTAGTATTAAAGAAAGATCAAATTAAGAATTTTCACAACAAAGAAAGAATTCTACCAACACATTGAGAATTCTAAGGTTCTAAGAATATTCTAAGAATTGTCACAACAAAGGAAGAATTCTACAAACACATTGAGAATTCTAAGCTTCTAAGAATTCTAAGAATTATCACAACACAGGAAGAATTCTACCAACACATTGAGAATTCTAAGCTTCTAAGAATTGTCACAACAAAGGAAGCTTTCTACCAACACACTGAGAATTCTAAGCTTCTAAGAATTGTCACAACAAAAGAAGAATTCTACCAACAAACTGAGAATTCTAAGCTCAAAGCCAGTATTCAAAGATCATATTCAGAATTGTGAGACCAATCTCTTAATTCTACCAGTGCACTGAGAATTCTAATATCAAAGCTAGTATTAAAGAAAGATCAAATTAAGAATTGTCACAACAAAAGAAGAATTCTACCAACACATTGAGAATTCTAAGATTCTAAGAATTGTCACAACAAAGGAAGAATTCTACAAACACATTGAGAATTCTAAGCTTCTAAGAATTCTAAGAATTATCACAACACAGGAAGAATTCTACCAACACATTGAGAATTCTAAGCTTCTAAGAATTGTCACAACAAAGGAAGAATTCTACCAACTCACTGAGAATTCTAAGCTATAAAGAATTCTAAGAATTGTCACAACAAAGGAAGCATTCTACCAACACACTGAGAATTCTAAGCTCAAAGCCAGTATTCAAAGATCATATTCAGAATTGTGAGACCAATCTCTTAATTCTACCAGTGCACTGAGAATTCTAATATCAAAGCTAGTATTAAAGAAAGATCAAATTAAAAATTGTCACAACAAAAGAAGAATTCTACCAACACATTGAGAATTCTAAGGTTCTAAGAATATTCTAAGAATTATCACAACAAAGGAAGAATTCTACCAACACATTGAGAATTCTAAGCTTCTAAGAATTGTCACAACAAAGGAAGATTTCTACCAACTCACTGAGAATTCTAAGCTTCTAAGAATTCTAAGAATTATCACAACACAGGAAGAATTCTACCAACACATTGAGAATTCTAAGCTTCTAAGAATTGTCACCATAAAGGAAGAATTCTACCAACTCACTGAGAATTCTAAGCTATAAAGAATTCTAAGAATTGTCACAACAAAGGAAGCATTCTACCAACACACTGAGAATTCTAAGCTTCGAGGAATTGTCATAACAAGGGAAGAATTCTACCAACACACTGAGAAATCTATGCGCAAAGCCAGTATTCAAAGATCATATTCAGAATTGTGAGAACAATGTCTTAATTCTAGCAGTGCACTGAGAGTTGTAATATCAAAACTAGTATTAAAGAAAGATCAAATTAAGAATTGTCACAACAAAGGAAGAATTCTACCAACACATTGAGAATTCTAAGCTTCTAAGAATTCTAAGAATTATCACAACAAAGGAAGAATTCTACCAACACATTGAGAATTCTAAGCTCAAAACCAGTATTAAAGATTACATTCAGAATTGTGAGAACCATGTATTAATTCTAGCAGTGCACTGAGAGTTCTAATATCAAAGCTAGTATTAAAGAAAGATCAAATTAAGAATTGTCACAACAAAGGAAAAAGTCTATCAACACATTGAGAATTATCACAACAAAGGAAAAAATCTACTAACACAATGAGAATTCTAAACGTCTTAGAATTTTAACAATTGTCACAACAAAGGAAGAATTCTACCAACACACTGAGAATTCTAAGCGCAAAGCCAGTATTCAAAGATCATATTCAGAATTGTTAGAACAATGTCTTGATTCTAGCAGTGCACTGAGAGTTTTAATATCAAAGCTAGTATTAAAGAAAGATCAAATTAAGAATTGTCACAACAAAGGAAGAATTCTACCACACATTGAGAATTCTAAGCTCAAAACCAGTATTAAAAGATTACATTCAGAATTGTGAGAACAATGTATTAATTCTAGCAGTGCACTGAGAGTTCTAATATCAAAGCTAGTATTAAAGAAAGATCAAATTAAGAATTGTCACAACAAAGGAAAAAGTCTATCAACACATTGAGAATTATCACAACAAAGGAAAAATTCTACTAACACAATGAGAATTCTAAACATCTTAGATTTTTAACAATTGTCACAACAAAGTAAGAATTCTACCAACACACTGAGAATTCTAAGCTCAAAGCCAGTATTCAAAGAACATATTCAGAATTGTGAGAACAATGTCTTACTTCTAGCAGTGCAGTGAGACTTTTAATATCAAAGCTAGTATTAAAGAAAGATCAAATTAAGAATTTTCACAACAAAGAAAGAATTCTACCAACACATTGAGAATTCTAAGGTTCTAAGAATATTCTAAGAATTGTCACAACAAAGGAAGAATTCTACCAACACATTGAGAATTCTAAGGTTCTAAGAATATTCTAAGAATTGTCACAACAAAGGAAGAATTCTACCAACACATTGAGAATTCTAAGGTTCTAAGAATATTCTAAGAATTGTCACAACAAAGGAAGAATTCTACAAACACATTGAGAATTCTAAGCCTCTAAGAATTCTAAGAATTATCACAACACAGGAAGAATTCTACCAACACATTGAGAATTCTAAGCTTCTAAGAATTGTCACAACAAAGGAAGAATTCTACCAACACACTGAGAATTCTAAGCTCAAAGCCAGTATTCAAAGATCATATTCAGAATTGTGAGACCAATCTCTTAATTCTACCAGTGCACTGAGAATTCTAATATCAAAGCTAGTATTAAAGAAAGATCAAATTAAGAATTGTCACAACAAAAGAAGAATTCTACCAACACATTGAGAATTCTAAGGTTCTAAGAATATTCTAAGAATTGTCACAACAAAGGAAGAATTCTACAAACACATTGAGAATTCTAAGCTTCTAAGAATTCTAAGAATTATCACAACACAGGAAGAATTCTACCAACACATTGAGAATTCTAAGCTTCAAAGAATTGTCACAACAAAGGAAGAATTCTACCAACTCACTGAAAATTCTAAGCTATAAAGAATTCTAAGAATTGTCACAACAAAGGAAGAATTCTACCAACACACTGAGAATTCTATGCGCAAAGCCAGTATTCAAAGATCATATTCAGAATTGTGAGAACAATGTCTTAATTCTACCAGTGCACTGAGACTTTTATTATCTAGATAGTATTAAAGAAAAATCAAATTAAAAATTGTCCCAACAAAGAAAGAATTCTACCAACACATTGAGAATTCTAAGGTTCTAAGAATATTCTAAGAATTGTCCCAACAAAGGAAGAATTCTACAAACACATTGAGAATTCTAAGCTTCTAAGAATTCTAAGAATTATCACAACACAGGAAGAATTCTACCAACACATTGAGAATTCTAAGAATTGTCACCATAAAGGAAGAATTCTACCAACACACTGAGAATTCTAAGCTATAAAGAATTCTAAGAATTGTCACAACAAAGGAAGCATTCTACCAACACACTGAGAATTCTAAGCGCAACGCCAGTATTCAAAGATCATATTCAGAATTGTTAGAACAATGTCTTGATTCTAGCAGTGCACTGAGAGTTTTAATATCAAAGCTAGTATTAAAGAAAGATCAAATTAAGAATTGTCACAACAAAGGAAGAATTCTACCAACACACTGAGAATTCTGAGCTCAAAGCCAGTATTCAAAGATCATATTCAGAATTGTGAGAACAATGTATTTAATTCTAGCAGTGCAGTGAGACTTTTAATATCAAAGCTAGTATTAAAGAAAGATCAAATTAAGAATTTTCACAACAAAGAAAGAATTCTACCAACACAGTGAGAGGAGGTATAAGGTACCACCTTCTGTCAAATGCATGTCAAGATCTTATCAGTAATAGATAAAGATCTATAGCATAGATAAGATAAGCAATTTTCATATAGATGACGTCATATTTTTAATTGAATGTAGATTATAAAAATTGATAATATTATGTAAGGGGTATATGGAAATGAATGTCAGGGTTGGTGCTTATGTGTCACTATAGGGGGAGGTGGGTGAAAGTATACATAAATATATATATATATTTATATATATATATATATATATTTATATATTTATTTTAATTGGGTATTTTCTTTTTATTTTGTAAACATAAATAAATAAAAAGGCACAGGACTTGTCATTTCATTTGTGTGAGACATTACAGCATGTATAGTTTGTTTTTTTTCTTTTCATTTTTCATTCAGCTATGACTGAAACATTTTGCTGTGGACCACATTGGAAATCTTTACTTAATTTTATTTGTATATGTTTAATTCCGTCTAAAAAAAGTAATGAAATCAAGATTCGTTTTACCCGGTTTTCGCAAAGACAGCACCAGGACACCGTTAGTGAGCCTACTGAGACCTCTGTGTGCCACCGTGAATGTGATCAGAATTAGGTCAGACAGAAAGGTTGGCAAGCCTGAACTTTCGCCCCTCCTCCCTTCCTCTCTGCCCCCGCCTCTCTCTCTCTCTCCTGCTCCTCCTCCTGCTCCTCCCCCCTGCTCCTCCTCCTGCTCCTCCTCCTCCTCAGTTAGGGTTTTGTGTTTAATTCTTCTGAGGAAAAAGAAAAATTAAAAAATGAAATTGTAAATTAAAAAATATAATTGAAAATAAAAGCAAATAAAATAAATAAAAAGAAGAAAAGCAAATGAAAATATATAAGCAAGAAAAAATAAAAGTAAATGACAAAAACTAAAAAGTAAATGAAAACTAAAAAATGAAAGCAAATAAAATTGAAATTAAAAATAAAATTGAAAATTAAAAAATAAAATTGAAAATTAAAAATAAAATTGAAAATTAAAAAATAAAATTGTAAATTAAAAATAAAATGTAAAAACTAAAATGTAAAAAATACAATTGAAAAAATAAAAGTAAATGAAAAAAATGAAAGCAAATGAAATTGTAAATTAAAAAAAATAAAATTGTAAATTGTAAATTAAAATTTAAAAAGTAAACTAAAAATTAAATTTTTAAAAAGTAAAATAAAAGTAAATTAGTGAAATCATCTGTTTTTTTTTTTAAAAGTTTCTGTTTTCTAGTTCCACTGACCTGTAACAGAAAATAGACACTAAAAACCTACCCCTCCCTCCTCCCTCCTCCCTCCTATGTTGAGCCGCTTTGAGATGTCGAGCCGCTTTGAGATGTTATCCACCTCTCTGTATTACAGTGTATTACAGTGTATTACGGTATTGAAAAAAGAAAAACCAATACTTTAGACTTCAGTGGGGCCCCACCTATGCCCCCCTATTCAGGGCCTCTCTTTTGACGGTAACACCTCTGTTTGCTTTAGGTAAGATACAGAAAATAACGGTCACCGAACCTCTTTAGCTTGTTGTACGCATCTGTTTCTGTAAGATAAGTAACCCACACCTCTTTTTTCCGATCGATCAATTTCATAATTGGTTTGGACTGAACAGTGAGCACATCAGAGCCTGTCTTGTTTATGAAAAAAACAACTGAATCTACTAAATGTTGACACCTTTTTTTTGAGGTAAGTTACGTTTTATTTCCACTTTTTATTTGTATGCTTAGTTTCAGCTTCATAACTTTAAAAAATATATAGGTTATTATAGATCACAGGCCCGCCTTAGAAAGAAGTATGATAAAATCTAACTGTCAAACACACAAACCTATAAAGAGCCTCAGTGTAATATGCTGTTAGTTTGTTCCTCTAATTGTAACTGTCACTAGGATTTTTGATAAAGACATGGATTATTCAGGTACATCAAATTCTGTTTTTAGGTTTTAGATCATTTTAAAAACTACTTTTCTAAATTGTTTTTTACTTTTAGATGACACGTTCATTGCCTCTATTTCAGACACAGATGACGGTAAGTTTTTTTTTTTTTTTTCTCTTTTTTCACCACGTGTTTTTGATGAATAATGAGGTCATATAACGTTTTTTTTCTTTTCAGATGTTGAATTGATTGAGGAGTCAGATGTTGGTATGGCTTTTTTTTTGTTATATATATTTTTTCAGACAAAAAACAAAACGACTTAAAAATAACACACTTTTTAAAAAACATTTCAGACATATCTGACTTAGACCGCTATCTTCACGATCAGAGAGCTTTCTCCTCTCCGAAAAGAACTCGCCTCGGTTCAGCTTCTAAAGGCTGTAAACTCACAGACAGCCAAAGACAGATTCTCCGTGGTGCTACCTCAATAGGAAAACATCTCACAGTTGACAGAGGTGACAAAACCCTAATCCATTTACCCACATAAGTATTAAAGATAGGTGAGAATGTTAACTATGTTTTGTTTTATTATTTTTTAAAAATCTATCTTTCAGGAGGCAAAAGTGTGACTGGAGCTCGCATACCAATACGCAGAAAGGAGGCGGAGAAATGAGAGGAGGTCCAGACGCAAATACACCCAAGTTCTTCGTAAAATATTTACACTCTTGTTAGAGTTATTAAACTTATTAAATCACTTATGTCTGAAAAAGTGACCTAAACTTTTGTTTTGTTTTTGTTTTTTGTTTTGTTTTGGACTGTGTTTTGATTTAACAACATTAAAATGTCTAATAATGATTATTTTAGAGATTTAAATGCAGCTTTAGCCTTGTTAGGGGGTGAAAATAGAGAGAACACTAGTCAATCCAATCCTGTTATTGATTCTGTGAACTCTTTAAGCTCTTCACATGTTGATAATACATCTGATAACAGTACTGATCCCCCTCAAAATCACAATGCATTTGATGTTTTTGACGCTATCGATAATGCTTTAGCTCAATTACAGTCTAATCAACCGCCTATACCATCTGAATTATTAGATGAGATAAACCTGTTAAATCAGAGACCCTGTGAAAATCCCTGTTCGGTTCAAACAAATTGTTCTACAGTACATTTTGCTGTACCTACTGTTCCAGCACCTGCTGCTGTACCTGCTGCTGTACCTGCTTCAATTGCATCACCAGCATCCCCAACATCACCAGCATCACCAGCACCCCCAACATCACCAGCATCCCCAACATCACCAGCATCCCCAACATCACCAGCATCAGCTACTGTAGGTACTTTTCCAACTGTGCCAAGCATCCAGCAGGGGGGTGGTGAAGAGATTCCTATTTCTGAGACTCAGGGACCTCCCTTTGATATTGTTTCACGTAGTAAATTCAATAACCTTGAAATTAGACAGATTTTAAATTTCCCGATGCCTGAAAATGTTCCTGACTATGGACGATATTACCAGGCTGTATTAACATCCGCACGTGAGATTATAAGTAGGCTTCTGGCTCAGATTCAGCATGGCGATTTAGTGCAGTTAGAACTACAGGGCAGAGATCTACAACATAATGTCTCTTCAGTTATCAGAGTTCATGACAGTTATGATGATATCAATTTATCTGAATTTGAAAGCCTCTTACTAAGAGCTGTACAGTCAAACTGGAGTGTTTTTACTGACTCGTCATTAACGTTAACGGCTCAAATTGTTAGGCCTCCTAGCGGTAGTGGTAAGAGACTTTGAAAAAAATCCTCAACAATGAAATAATACGTAAAAAAAGACGTTTTTTATACGTTCTCGGGAATAACAATCACCTGTGTTTTGCAATCAATTTAGCTCATCTTTTGAACCCTGAATTAAATGATTCCCAGACTGAGGACTTAGGTAAACAAATCCAGGCAAGTGCCGGTATATCTGAAGACCGACCTGTCAGCTTTAATGATGTTTATAAATTTGAATTAGCTCTGGATTGTAAGATCGTTGTCTTTTACAGAACCGAATGGGATCGTGATTTAAAGAAATTTGATACACAATCTCCCAAAAGGGAAAAAGTTTTATTTCTTTTTCTGTTTCAAAATCATTATTATGCAATTAAAAATCTAAAAGCTTTTCTGGGCACCAAGCATGCATGTCAATACTGTTACACAGGGTTTAATAACCCTGTATCCCATCATTGTGGAGGCTACTGTGCAGTGTGTCTGGATCCTGAATGTAAACAGGGTTTTTTTATTATTCAGAAATCTGTTCTGATTGTAATAGAGTCTGCAGGTCTAAAGAATGTTACATCCGTCATAAAAAACCAAAACAGATAGGTGACAGATTTGTTAGCAACTGCCAAATTATAAAAAATGTCAACAATGCGGTTATGTTTCTATGTAACTAAAAAAGGTACCCAGCATAAATGTAATGATGTCAAATGTGTAATCTGTGGTATGGAGATCTCTGGGGTTGATACTCATCAGTGTTACATTAAGAAATTGGAAAAAGAAACAAAAGACAGTAAGAAAATAGTTTACTATGATTTTGAGACATTTGTAGACCAGACTGGTGAACACAAACCATTTCTTGTATGTACAGAAACAAATCAGGGTCACAAGTGGTTTGCTAAAGGTTGCAATTGTGTTGAAGCTTTCTTACTCCATTTTAGAAGACCTTATTTCAAGGATAGTGTTCTCATTGCTCATAATTCTAAAGGGTTCGATGGCTATTTAATATTATCTGTAATGGCTCGACAGGGTCTTAACCAAACATAATAATGCAAGGATCTAAAGTTATCAGTTTCATAGACCCTGACTTTAACCAAAATATATTGATTCTTCCTGTTTCCTCCCAATGCCTTTATCAGCAATACCAAAAGCCTTAGGTTTTCACGACAAAGTTAAGGGCTATTTTCCCCATTCATTTAGTTGTAAGAATAATCTGTCATACATAGGACCTTATCCAGCACCATCAGCTTATGGTCTAGAACGTATGACAACAGAGGGTCAGAGAAACTTTTATAAGTGGTACAACACTAAAAGAGGTAAAGTTTTTGATTTTATGAGAGAGGCATTATTGTACTGTGAAAATGATGTAGACATATTAGCTCAAGGTTGTACCATTTTAGAAAGGGCTTCATGGAAGTAGCAGGAATTGATCCTTTTGCTTGCACTACCATTGCATCAGCCTGTATGAAATCTTTTCAGACAAATTTTATGACCCCAAACACTTTAGCATTAACCGTCCCTGAACTATACAGAAGGCAGGTAAAATCTTTTTCTTCAGCATCGATCCAGTGGTTAGAATACGAATCTTATACACGAGGGTCTTTCATACAACATGCCCTTAATAAAGGCGAAAGACAAGTTGAAAATTTTTATGTTGATGGCTTTTTAGATTCAGAGGTCAGACATGTGTTTGAGTTTCTTGGCTGTTTCTGGCACGGCTGTGCCATGTGTTACCCAAATCAACATGAAAAACACCCTTTCTGGGGAAATCTTTCGGAGATGTTTATGTTGCCACACTTACCAAATTACAACGATTAAGAAACAATGGGTTTGTAATACATGTTATGTGGGAACATACTTGGAATAGTCTTAACAGTATGACCCAGATGTTAAGGCATTCTTAAATGCTTTCAACCCTCCAGAACCTCTACACCCCCGTGACGCTTTGTTCGGAGGCCGAACGTGTGCTGCACGTTTGAGATATACAGCCCAGGAAAATGAGAAGGTCCACTACGTGGACTTTACCTCTCTGTATCCTTATGTTAATTCCACTAAGCATTACCCTCTAGGGCATCCTAAAATTATATTCAGGGACTTTCAAAACCCTAAAAACTATTTTGGACTTATAAGAGCCATAGTGCAACCCCACGAGGGCTGCTTTTTCCTGTATTACCTTTCCGAACCAGGTCAGGGAAGTTGATATTCACACTCTGTAAAACTTGTGCTGAACAAAACAACCAAGATTCAGCCTGTAACCACAGCAATGAGGCCCGGGCTCTGACAGGTGTCTGGACTACTCCTGAATTCAATACTGCTCTTGATAAGGGGTATCAAATAATTAAAATCACAGAAGTTTGGCATTTTGAAAGAAAAAGTAATACATTATTTAGTGATTATGTGAAAACTTTTTTAAAGGATAAACAGGAGGCTTCAGGGTACCCTGATGATGCTGTCGATGAAGACAGTAAACAGAGTTACATTGCAGATTATTTAATCAACCAGGGGATTGCCTTAGACCCGGAAAAATAAATTTTAATCAAGCTAAAAGACAGGTTGCTAAACTATGTCTAAATAGCCTTTGGGGAAAGTTTGGACAGAGAAACAATCTAACCCAAAACACTCTGGTCAGTGAGCCTGAACAATTTTTCAATTATATGTTTTCACCTAAATATAAAGTAAAATATTTCTCTTTTGTCAGTGATCAATTAGCCCTTGTTCAGTGGGTTCATCCTGATATCTCCATACCAAACCGCACAGACAACATCTTTGTTGCTGTTTTCACCACAGCTTACGGGCACCTAGAGCTGTACAAGTATTTAGATAAACTACAGGAAAAAGTTCTATATTACGACACAGACAGTTTAATATATATTAATAGAGATGGGGATTGTCCTCTGCCTTTAGGCAAATATCTAGGGGAGTTAACAAGTGAATTAGATCCTGATGATTTTATTATCGATTTTGTCTCTTCAGGTGCTAAAAGTTATGGTTATAAAACCAAAAATTTAAAAGTTGTTTTAAAAGCTAAAGGAATAACACAGACACATGATTGTTGTGAAAAAGTGAATTTCGAGAGTATAAAATCTCTTGTTGAAGGGTACATTGATAAATCACAGGTGGATTCTGTAATAGAAGTACCACAGCACAATATAGTCCGTGATAAATCTGAGTTTTTCACTCAGAAATTCCAGGTTTATTAAAAAATTCAGGGTTGTTTTTGACAAGCGAAGGCTGCTATCAGACGGACAGACACAGCCATTTGGATACTAAGATAAAAGATGTTTAATACTGTGGATTTCGATCATCGGCTTCAAGTGCCTTTTTCATGTCTGGTCTCCGGCCCAAGTGGATCTGGGAAAACTTTTTTTGTAAAATCATTGTTGCATAATGCAATGTGTGTATTGAATAAGCCAAATGAAAATATTGTGTGGGTATATACATCTTTTCAGCCTCTGTATGATGAACTGCGCAAGAACAATAAAAATATAAATTTATTGAAGGCTTGCCTGATTCATTTGACGATGAGAATCTCTTTCCACATGGCCTGAACCATCTAATTGTCCTGGATGATGTCATCTTTCAAGCTTCTAACCATCCCGAAGTCGTACGGCTTTTTACACCAATACAGGCACCATAAAAATATGAGTGTTGTTTTGCTTACCCAGAATGTGTTTTTGCAAGGTAAACACTCCAGAACAATTAGTTTAAACAGTAATTATTTTGTGTTATTTAAAAACCCCCGTGATAAATTACAGATGAATATATTGGCCCAACAAATTTATCCTGGAAGGAAACAGTTTTTCATGGAAAGCTTTGAAGAGGCAACCAAAACCCCTCACGGATATTTATTAGTTGATTTAACACCGACATGCCCAGATCATCTGAGATTGAGGTCCAGTATACTCCCTCATGAAATACAGTGCGTTTATATACCCAAGAGGAAATAATATGTCGAATCGTGTGAAAGAAACCTCCCAATGCTGAAAACTTTGGTCAAATGTACACCCTCACAGCGTAAAGTACTATTAGGTACTTGCTCAGATGATGCTATACATGCATTAGGGGAACTGTGTATTAATCTTCTGAAAGGTAATATACCCGTAACTGCATGTCAAATTAAAAAGCTTAAAGTACACAAGAAAAACATCAGACTTCTAGCTACCAAACGTACAGGAATCAAAAAGAAGAGACTGATACTGACTCAAAAAGGAGGTTTCATCCTACCTTTACTTAGTACTCTGTTACCTATCGTTTCAAGCTTAGTTACAGGGGCTATTAGGGGTGAATTATTTTATTGTGAAGATGCAAAAAATGTACTTAATGACACAAGATCAGCTTAAACATCTGCATGATCAAGGATCTCATTCAGGACCAAAAAATATTCTCCAGAAAGCGCAAGATGATCTGGAACGTGAGATGCAAGAGTTACTGCATAAAATTGAACTGTTACCGATGAAAAAATTAAAAGGTTTAATTTACTTTTGCACCGTTTTCTCAATTTGCAAAAACAATCAAATACTGAAACCAAGAAAATAACTCTGACCCTGCCTGAAGAGCCCAAGAGAGAAGACATGTCTGTGACAAGTCCTCAGACTGAGGACAACACTGTGCTTACAGACGTATTAAGCAATATAAATCCAAGATTTAAGAGAAACACTGAATATATTATGCGTAAACTTGCGGACTCTAAAAGCAAGAGTGGCTGGAATACTCATGGGGAATTATACATAACAACATACCAGTTCGTGGAAGTCACATGCTTGATTTAATGAAATTTATATCAAACCCAAGGTCCGTTAAGCATTCTCAGAGACCTCTAGGATGGCAGGAGCTTTTGAATGTATTAAAAGAATTAAAAATACCTTTAACCACAGTGGGTAACACCCAAGTTAGGATGGAGATTTCAGATATGAGACAATCTGATTCTACAACCACTCCTGATCTCAGGACATCACAAATGTCATCTGAAGACCCTCCAAATAAAAGAAAGAGGATTAGGAAGAGGATATTCCAGATGTCACCAAACTGGGTGACTTTCCCATGAGACAGAGATGACTTCACTTTTTTTTTTGTGTGTGTGTGTGTGTGTGTGTGATCATAGTAATTCAGTAAAGTCTCAATAAAGATTTTTGCTATTTTAAACTTGTGTTTTGGCTCATTTTATGAAAACAAATTCACACACATAAATCTTAAATTTCAGACATGAATACTTTATTTACTTTTTTTTTTTTTTGTTAATCACAACAATATTTATTAAATGTCTTCAGAGAGCATGATGAATGATTAAAGGATCCTGAACGACATTTTCTTATACAATTATTATATCTTTTAACAAAATTATCAACCATGACATCATTTTTTTCAGAATTTTTATGATATAAAGACAATACATTTTGATATGATAACCCCCCTTGATCTGTTGGTTAGATAAAAAACACAATGCTGGCCACATACAGTGGAGTTAACATTCTGAAGCTGCTTCTCGTGAAATGATATTCTTTTTGCACGTGTCTGGAGAAACTGTTAAAATGCTTTTAGGGTAAAATGGATAATCGGGTCGAAGTCCAAATGAATCAAAAAATGTACCACATCCATCTTCATCCAAGCTTAATCCAAGCCAGTGAGTTCCTGGTAGGTTCCTCGGGTCGGTGTTCACTACAAAATATGCTGGTAACTTAAAAGTCTTATTTAGGGAAACCAGTTCATCAGATGCCCAAACTCCGCAGAATTATTCCCAATTAGAGTATGAAGGATACTCTCCAGCTGATGATTATTCATTATTCAGTAATAATCAACTAAGACTTGACGTTTAGCATTAATTTCTAATATGCTGTCATAACATGCATAAACAATCAAAGTTGTTGTATGGTTTAAGGGGGTCCTGAAACGCATTTCAAGTCTTAAGCTCCCAGAGCTCACAGCCGAGAGGGCTCCTGTATCCTCGGTGGGACTGAGATTAAAGACAATAATGTATAGCCATTTGAATAGTCATCTCTCTCTATACTTAAAGAGATGTCTTTTAGATTTCGCCCTGTCTCGGTGTACATGCTGTAATACTCTCTAGCGAACCTCCCGTTAACAAAGTCCGGTTGAAAGGCCTTAGCTGGAATTTGTTTCCCCTCCAAACAAAGAGCTAAGTACTCAAGATCATGATGGTAAAAATTGAATGGAGACAGGTCATATCTTCCTGTGAAAGCTTCGTGATCTACTAAACCCAAAACCACATATTTTGGTAAGGTTCCTAGAAATAAATTCTCCTGGTTACATATCCTTGAGTTTTCAGGAATTGAATAAGTCTTGACGTTTATGCGTGATAGGGGGTACAAGGCATTTGCTTTTAACAAAGCAGATGAATGCCCAATTCTAACAGCTGGTGAGACTGTCACCTTTTTAACAAATAGAGAGGCTCCTGTCACACTCAGCTTGAAATTGGAGTCTCTTGGTGCCATCAGACAGAATGAGTCACTGGCTCTTGTGAGTTTGATTCTTAGGTCAACAGAATTTAATAGCAACCTCTCACAAAAAAATATGTCCGCATGTAAAGGACCTATCACTTCAAATTCTCGGGATCTTTCACAGTACCTGGCCCTCTTTACGAAACCCTTATTAGGTCCATTATCAAGTATAGTGGAATCTATTGATCCAGCGGTATCTTTTACAAACAAGCCCGCACTGAACTGAGTCTTGAGCGTGTGATCAGAGTAATTCAGTAAAGTCTCAATAATTGCCCGGTAAGAATGGGTTGAACTGGCTTGTGAAATTAGCCTATCACCTAGGGTAACATCGCACTGACTGAAAATTGTATTGAGTGGATAGTTGATTGTAGCCACACGTGCATCAGCGGCCAAGTCTGTTCCATCAGCATTGGTTACTTTCAGCCTTAGGTACAGGAGAGTGTCATTGAGGTCTAAATAATTTGAACTATTACCAGGCACAAAAAATTCCAAAGGTCCCCTATCAGACACAGCTGAAATGGGCCTGACTTCCGTGTAAGTCTTCTCATCTATCGAAAGTTGTGTTAAAGGAGATGTGAAAAGATCCAGCTCACTGAGTGTACATTCCCCTGATTTCTCATGTAACAGAGCCATTCTAAAATATATCTTTCACACGTTTAGTTGACTTCTTGTTGGTCCGCTTCCTAGTACAAATGATTTTGTTTTTGTGTCTTCTGGCGTTTTGTTTTTTTTTTATAGCCAGACAGTCGCTCACCAGGGGGGCGTTTTAGGGGCTGCCCTAGATAAAAAGATATCCCTGAACCATCCTGACTTTCTGTGTCCGGTCTGGTAAAATGATTTGCAGCTTTCGTGATCACATCAGACGCTATGCTCTTAACAGCCGTCTTAAGATGAGGCTGGACGACATTGAATCCTCTTCTTAAAAATGGGGTTACAAATCTGAACAATTTAGAAAACATGGACGCAAAACCTTTACCATACATCACAGGTGCTCCGGAAAAACCTGGCAATCCATGACCTGCTTGTGCCTGATAGTATGGTATAAATCTGTTATTATCGGTGATCATTTTGGAGGAAAAAAACACTAAAACTTTTTTGCAGGTCTGAAATGGAGTTTTACAATTGTTTTTCCGTATGTAAAGTTCACAGGCTCGTTCTGATCCGTTTTAATTTCAATTTGGATATTTTCCAAATGTTTTTTAGCCAGAGGTAGGTAATCTGGTTTGTTAAAAACCTGAGTAACAATTTCACCGTATTCTCCTTGTATTTTAACGGTTCTCAGTAAGGGAGCATAGGAATCACCGACCAGCTGAAGACTGACAACGTCGGAATAACAGTATAGATGGTAATTACCAGCATTTAAATCAGGGGGATAAGGAACTATGCTGTCACACTTAAACCAATTCCCAGAGGGCAGGCCTAGCATATAAGCCAGAGGTGCAAAGGTTCGGATTTGAAACAGACTATTGCCAGCTAATTCAATTTTTTTTTCTATTGGATTAAATCTTATCTGTACCAGAGGATCAATTTTACGTAGAGTAAAATCCAATTCAGCACAGAGTTGAGTGAGGTCTGAGTAGAACCCTCCTCTAAAATGTATTTTATGGACTGGAGGTAGTTTTTGAGCTGGTGTTGATTTTTTTCTCCATTCAAAATAAGCCAACTCCGTAGGAAGATTGTGCCATGTTCTCGGATAAGATATTTCCGTTAAAGCAACCTGCCAGTCTTCTTGTAGATCAAGGTGTTTGGCTAAATCGACTCTGAAACTTGAACTGGTGTTATTTTTGAAAACATTCATACTAGAATTTGATGGCAAAGTTACATAGAACCCCTCACTTTGGTGTGCCATCTTTTTTTTTTTTAGCGGAGCCCCCTCTTCGTGCTTTACTTCTTAGGTTCACGTTGATAATGTCTTTTTCCTTAATCCAACTGTTAAATTTACACGGCCAGTTTCTCCATTTAACTAACACGAATCTCTCACGACCCTGTTTACGTTTAGCTAATATCTTCTCCACATGATATAGCTTGTCTTTGCACACTTTAACTTTCTGAAGTTCATGTTCATAAAACGATCCTAATATTTCCTCATCATCATAATCTTTAATTTTATAGATTGGTGGTGTAGACGGGATACATTTGCTCACAGAAAAGATCTCACTGGTCCAGCCTTGCTCATATTTTTTATCAAACACCCCTCTCAACTTAGATAACCTTACCAAGTCACCCTCTTTAAGCTTCATCTTTACTTTCTTGGTATATGGAAAAGTTCCGTATAAATTTTGAAATACCTGGGGTGTATTTGCAAAATTTACTTGATTAGGTGTCATTTTAATGGATCTGTGATAAGTATTATTATAGCTGTTCAGTAAATCAGGCAATATCTCAATATACCTGAATGTATTTTGAGCTGTAAAATATCTAAACATTCGGGATTTAAGTGTTCTATTGAAACGTTCAACTACAGATGCCTTCAGATTACTAGCTGAAGAAAAATGATTAATAGAATTCTTCTTCATTAATTTCTGGAAACTTTTATTGAAAAACTCACTTCCTTTATCAGTTTGTAACTTTTCAGGCACTCCACTTTGTCTCAAAACTGCAGCAAAGGCACGCGTGACGTCAGCAGCTGACTTAGACCTCAAGGCGGTTGCAAACGCCCTCTTTGAAAAAACATCGATCACAGTAAGCATGTACTTGTACTTATTAAACTTTGATAAGGCCTGCATGTCACAGAGATCAGCTTGGAACTGATTCATAGGGCGGGGGACAAAA